>NC_092706.1:18072279-18184779 GCF_964275005.1 Diadema setosum
GTAGCTGCACATACCTTTTATTCTTTATGCCAAACTAAGAAGCTTTAACAAAACAGGTGGCTCACAAAGAAAGGAATGATAAACTCTAGAGAAGCACATGATCACCAATCATAGCATGCAATAAGTTTGAGAACAAATATACTCCAGCAAACAACCTGCATGTATGTATAGGAGTTTGTTGAGCTTTTTAAATGTTAGAATCGACCGCAAGGTCTTCAGTTTCATTGTTCAATCTCTGGTAAATTGGTGTGTTGAGCTTCTTTGCTCCCTGCAGCAACCAAGGCGGGCAGCATTGAAAAACAAAACAAAACGGATAGAAGAATAGAAATATAGTGGTAGACAGCAGAGTACAGAAACAGGCTGTGAGATTACAGCACATTAAAAATAGGATGATTGCAAGATGACATTGTTTTGAAACACAGCAAAGTTTCACTTTATCATGTAATGGAATATCAAAACAGCAGAATCCTTCATTCCAAAAATAAACTATGAACAAGAAATGCTTTATTGACAAATGAAATATCAGCCATGCATAAAAATGGCATTGTTTCAATCATTCTATTTTAAACAAATATCCACTAGTGCAAGGCAAGCCTAGATTTTCCATTTTTCTCTCTAATGCAGAACCAATAAAACTCTTTTACAAAAAAAAAAGAGGCATAAAGAAAAGGTGCTTCTCAGTCAGAATGATAATAACTATATACAAATAAAAGAAAATCTTGTAGAGGACACAATAAAATAGCAAAAACAAAATTAAAGGCTGCAAATGGATGTGCATTCTTGACATGCACATTTACTGTTTCTACTTTCTACTGTATATGTTTATCCTTTGAATTTCTGGACGTTGTCCAATTTTGAAGGTGTTAATTTTGTAAAAATTATATCCACAACGTACAGGTATCTCAAACCATTTGAATGGTATGTGTTTTATCATTTCCTTCACAGACCCGCTTGACCCAAACAGTACCAGTATCTTAAGAACATTAAACTTTAACTGTCTTGACTGCACTGACCTTCCAACACTTCCAACACACTTTTGATTTTCCTCATTTTTTAGCTGTTGTGAAGTTTCCCATAACACTACAGGGAGAGTGCTTTTAAAATAATATACATTGTATCTCACTGCATCTAATTTTTCCTGTTTGTAACTGCCTGGTTTTCAAACCTGTCATGACATGTCATCATCTACCAACAGGATTTCCCATCTAAATTGGTTAACTATTCCCCGAGATTTCAAACTAGAAATAAATAATTTACACTGAAAATGAATTCCCTTGTAATTATTGACTAATGGGCTAAGATGGTAAAGTAGGAACTATAAGACTGAGATCACATTTCTAGATAAGCATCTTTGGTGTGAGTACATGTAACGCATCAACATGACAAACTGAAAAAAAAAAGTTGCCAAATGTCAGTTTTTGGCTCTTGGCATTCCAGATTCTTTAAGACTCTCAGGATTGAACATGCCTCAGTAACAAGTTTCCAAAGGAGTACAACGTCTATACATTTCAAACATTCTTAGACACTGATATTCAGTCAGAAGGTAGTTTAGATATTAAAATTTTAGATTTATCACTGAAAATCAAATATGTTAGCTTTTAAACTGAATCACCTTTCACTTTTGCAAGTTTCCGGAATTTAACATCTACGAAATTAATCGTTTCAACAATTTGATGGGTCACATAATGTTTTTTATCAAGAGACATGGTGCTATCCAGTAAAGTGGTCCACCACATGCACACACCAGAAAACAAATGATGCCAACCCCTTTGTGATTCGCCCCAGATGACCAGTGACAGTCAGCAAATACTATCAACTGGGCTCATTGTGCATCAAGAAGAAGAAGAAGAATCAAGAGACTAATTAATTTGTGGACGAGATTTTGATTCCATTGAAAAAGCACATAAATGTCTCCCATAGTCCCATGTGTAGATACCTCTTGATATGTCACTTAAGAGAAGACTGTGCACACAGTTAGTGTCCAGAGGGGTGGCAAGTACGATACATGTATGCCTACCTTGTGATCTCGTATCGTGAAAGGCCCCTCCATCTGATCCCCCTCGTCTTCTTCCTGGTTCAGCTGCCGGGAGTATTTGAAGGTGGGGTTACCGAACTCCATGTCATCCTCCTCCTCCTCCTCTATCCTCCGGTGACGGAAACTGTTCCTCAATCTGTTCGCATGTCAAGAAGGTCAAAGGTTAAGAAGCAAACACTGGCTCATTTATCCCTTGATGCTAAGAAGAAGGTAACCTTTTCGGTTATTGTTCTGGCATATCTTCAAAAGCTGAACCATATAAAATTGTCATCTTACTATATATCTCATCCAGGATTCTCATCCACATCTTACATTCAATTTGTCTCAGTGACATGTACAAAATTCTTTCACAATTTGTCATGGATTTTCATAATTGATAAAAAAAACCAGTCATACACGAACATGCTACAGGTAATAGAAAGAGGTCACTGGACTGAATGTAAATACACATTTTTGTTTTCAAAATAGAAAATTATTAATTTTGATTTACATAATTAATTTTTGATTTATTAATTATAAACACCACGTGAACTTAGATGTGACATGAAGCAATCTCAGACATTAAAATGAGAAGTACATAGCAAATGAAACAAGAGTAATAAGTGATATGACAAACTTTGCTAATCTCCGACTACCTATTGAATGATATACCAACTTGCACCAACCTCGCTCATTACTGATATTAGCTGTCACGTTGTCAGAAATAAAGGAATTCCTTTTAGATTCCCTTTTGTCAGTATGTTGACTTCTGTTTTTTCTTCTTGTAATTTAGTAACGAAATGATGCAGAGTTGCAAACTCTACTGAAATATGGAGTTTGCATTCACATGTTATTGGCTGATTTGCGGCAATAATTGGCCAAATGAAGGTAGAATTAGTTATCATGAATGCTTATTTGAGGCAAAAAGGTAGACTGGGGTTTGTGCCCTTCAGAAATAGTCAAGTATATAACACTCAAGTTTTTAAAGACTTGAGGCATGATTTCTTACCTCCCTCTCCACCGGTGACAGATCAAAGCCAGTAAGATGAGAAGAACTGCCAAGATGAGCACAGAGATTATCACCGCCACGGCAACTGTGCGTGAATAAAGATGAGGATAAAAACTAGGCTAAAAATTCACATTCTTGGTACAAGCATGACATGGACAAGAATATTAACTGTAACTTTTTCTAGCTATTAAAGGAAGAGGACTGACTATGGAAGTAAGTCATACATTGCAGCAAGAGTCTGTAGAACTCTATAGTCTTTAACATTTGCTGATGTCCAAAGACATCCTAAATACAGGCAGACAGACAGACAGATAAACACACACAAACATGATGACACACACAGACACACAGACACAAACACTCAACTGTAAAACTAGTCTACTTGCTTTGTAGGTACCAACATTTAATATCAAAAGTGAAAAATGTTGATTTTATGAAGACTGCTGAAATGGGGTGGTCATAAAGCCAAGATATAAGGAATTACTATTGCATCACCATCACAAAAGTTTCCTCATCACTAGCAATAATATTATTTGTTGTGTAAAAATGAGCATCACTGTTAAATCTGGCAGTGAAGTAGGCTACGGAAGGCCTTCTCTGTTCTCCAGTTAATCACCAGTGAAACTTTTGCTTCTAAAATTCAGCTAACTCTGAGCAACAGGTAGGCATCATGAATGAATCCGTCTCTTGTGCATGACATCACAGTATGCACATTATTAGTCATCACAGTCAACAAAGTTGCGAGATCATTGTGTTGTTATACATTGTATAGAAAGACAGATGTAAGATACTTCCTTTCAACTGATAAGTTAGATACAGTGTTTTGGAATGGAGAAAGAATGTTCTCCCCCTATCTTTGTCGTACAGCCATTGAAGTACAAAATTAGAATCACCATAAAGTTACAGATGTAAAACTTGCAGGGCATGGAAGTGCAGTGTTACTAATGTAAGGTACCAATGCACTGACTTACTGTTAGATTGCCGGGTATTTTTGGACGTATGCTTGTCGGGCTTGCTGTTGAGAAGAAACACAAACAATATAAAAGCTTTACGTCATGAATATAACTCCAACTTGCCAACAATCTTTGAAAAAAAACCATCTTAATTCAATGTGCAGCTGGTAATAAAGGTCTTGCTATTATTTTGTAGTAGAACTGAAGGCTCAAGATATGACTTTGACAAACTAAGTTTTCCAATCAAAATCAATACATGTGCAAAAAAGATATATCTTGGCATGCGACGATGAACTATACCAGCAATTGTTCTCGCCAAAGATATTTGCAAAGTGAGGAAAAATAAGATTGAACAAGAAAGTGTCATAATGATGCAATGGAAATGGATTTTTTTTTTTTTTTTTTTTTTGTTGGGGGGGGGGGGGGGGGGTAAGATTTTTGTTTGTGGATGACTGCTCCTGGCATACTCACATGCATTTTATGGCATCATTCTCCAGCTTACAGGAGTGGTTAGCTCCACTACAATTAGCACAGCGGTCCACCTCACACTGTGGCCCCTGGTATCTCCATGAACAGACGCACTTGACTTCCGTTCCTGGTAGAGGGAACATATGACACAACTTGTTACCTCAAATTCATTCCTACATGCATGAATAGTCATCAAGAAAAGTCTGAAAAGAATGCCACCTCCACCATGCAAAAATTCAGAGTACTAATGACACTTGATAGTTCTGGTCACCTCTATCTTTGAAGATAATTTACTCCATTATAAACCTACTGCATGTGGCGCATCTTGAGCACTATGCGGCAGGAACCAAGCATATCACAAAACAATTTGTTTTTGATACTGGGGTACAAACAGTTAATTTCAAGTAGGCTCTAAAAGGAAACTGAAATGCAAACTGAAGGTTTAAAAAAAAGATAACTTCATATGATTTTACTAGGAGAAGTATCAAGTTCAAGAATGAATTAAAAAAAAAAAAAAGACATATGCATTTGAAGTCATAGAATGCCAAAGGATCTTATGAAAACGTGGAGAACACAGCTCATCGGCATAGCCACAGCATTTCTATGTAACTATATGTGAGCAAATTTTGTGTAAATGAATGCAGTTGAACAGCTGAAATACATAAGTTTTTTTTCTACACCATAAATAGGCATTACATTCATCTTGAAAATCTTGACATTATTTCTTTGCTAGCCTTGAAAGCAAGTGGAAGTTACATTTATTTTCCTGTTTTACCAAAGGACACAAATACAGTATTACAAACTACAAAGGGGCTAAAAATTCAGTTGGATTATTTTCATCACAAATTCCTGAAAATTTCTATTTTCTATCCATCTTAATTTTCTATCTGAAAATCTAAACATTATTTCTTTGCTAGCCTTGAAAGCAAGTGGTAGTTACATTTATTTTCCTGTTTTACCAAAGGACACAAATACTATCAAAACTACAAAGGGGCTAAAAATTCAGTTGAATTATTCTCATCACAAATTCCTGAAAATTTCAATCAACAAAATTTGTGATAAGGAAGACACTGAATTTCCAATCATTCTGACATCTGAAAACATGTGAACAATTTATTTCAGAACTCTACCATGCCAAAGTACAAGTAATGAATATCTCATATTCTTGTTCCATAACACTATAAACATCAGCCGTCCTATCAACATCAGCCCAACCCGAAAAGAAGACTCCTTACCTATTTGCTCGCAGTCGTTGCCTTGCCCACACAACTCCTGGCAAAACGGCAGGCCCTCACACCTCGAACCGGGAAACTCTGGGGGGCACTGACAGGTGGGTTGCCCCTTGTTGTCATAACGACAAACACCACCATTCTGGCAGTGGTTATCGCATACTCTTTCGTCGCAGCGTTCTCCCGTCCACTTAGGGTCACAGCTAATTTGTCGAAAGAGAGTAAGAGGTAAAGACATGGTGGCAGATTGAACACATGAAATCTACATGCAGAGACAGTAGAATGCAAAATACATGAAGAGACGAATAGAATTACCATCTGAATACTGGTATCATGTAACTCTTGTGCAGAAAATGGTGGAGTGCATACACGTTCACTCTGAAGTTCACAGAATGGGAACAAACTGGAAGCAAACGGTGCAAAATAAAAAAATGTATTTCTCATCAATCTTCAAGAGTTCACTGACAATAGATAGCTGAAAAAAACAAAAACAAAAACAAAAACACAGCAAAGAATAAGGCTTATATCCTTTCCCTGAAAAAAAAAAAAAAAACAGAACAGAAAAAGAAATAACCCTATTCCAAATGGAAAGCTGTTATCATTCACAATTTATAAATTGATACAGTTAAACTCGCATAAGTCGATCTTCTCGGGACTGAGCAAAACACATCGACTTAGGCGATTTTCGACTTGTGCGTAGGTCGAAAAAATCGACTTAACAACAGTTACACCACACGTACATTATGTATAAATGTACATGTATGTTGTCTACTCTGGAGCCGAGAGCTGGAGAGGTGGTGTGCCGCAGCACGGGTCGCCCGGCAGGGCCGCGGCTAACTTTGCATGGACAGTGCATTTAATAGTATTGGCACAGGTCCGATTACTTTACACCCTTGTTAAACCTTGGGGAAGTGAATATGAACGATATTTGAGCAGTGATCAGTGATTGATTCTAGTTTACCATACCGTGGCTTGAAATGCGTGTAGAGGTGTAATTCTGATTTACCCGTGCCCGTAACTTTCCCCCTACTTTCCGCTTTGAAAACTCAGCAGCTTCATCCATCCACTGCACAGCCTGCGCAGACTGCAAACATACACAGACTATACACAGCCCAGTCGCTGTACGCACAACTATTACACAGCCCAGTCGCTGTACGTACATAGCGCTAGCGCGACAGGGCTGGACCAGCAGACCTCCAAACACAAAGAGAGTTCAACAATCGCATGCGATTGCTTTGAATTTTGATACTTTAGATCATTCTTTTGTCACCTGTCTGGTGGGGCTAGTTCTTATGTAAACAAAAACTGGCGTCTCGTGATTTTGACAGTGATTTATTGCACAATAAAATCTTATTCGACTTAGGCACAGTGAATTTAATGGTTTTTCCGTGAAAGTGTTCTTGGAATTTTATCGACTTAGGCGAGTATTCGACTTACAAAATTCGACTTGTGAGTGAATTAATACACGTAAGTCAATGGGGAAAAATCGGGACTTTTTAAAATCATCGACTTGCGCGATTATTCGACATATGCGATGTCGACTTAGGCGAGTTGAACTGTACAATGATTGTCGGTGTTTTCAGCCATCATAAAAGTGTGTTAATATTAGTTATGTCAATATGCACTGCAACAAACAGGACATTGGCTCAATTCTGACAAAGAATAGTAACATAGGCCCAATCCTACCTGCATGAAATTGTGCCATCAGCTTGATTTTCAATGCACCTCCCACGGCCGCTGCAGAAGCTGCGACATTTGTCGATGGTGCAGTACGGTCCCTCCCATCGTGGTCTGCACTCACAGCTAAGGACTCCCCCTGAGCTGTAGGTACACTGACCACCATGTTGGCAGTGGGACTTGCACCTGTCTCTCTCACAGAGTGGACCATAGAATGGAAACGGGCACCTGTATCATAGAGGAGAGAATACATAGATCTGCATAATACGCCTGTGTTCAGTTTTTATTCTATCAACATCAGCATGCCATAAAATGTGTACAATCATCACCTTTTTAGGTTTCATTGTTAGATGAACAGAGCAGCTACTGTTGCTTTTTGGAATTTTCTCAGTCTTTACATGACAGTACACTTAACTTGTAATAAAGTAAATATACACACGACATACAACTTAGATTGAAAATATGATAACATTGCTTGAAGTCTTTTCTACCAGCAAAACAGAGTAAGCATTTAAAAATGTATGAAATATGACTTTTACAAAACCATCCCTTGCCATAATCTCACATGAGCACCTTAAACTCAAATCTTACTATTTGTAGTAAGACCAGGGTTCCGTTTCAGAAAACTAGCTATCAGTGACAACTGCCACATTTCTGTGACAAATTTGCTCGTAGCCAATCAGAGGCAAGGATTTCAGTAGCTTATAACAACTATGACAACTTGTCACTGATAACAAGTTTTATTAAACGGGGCCCTGGCAGACAATGTAGAGTTGTCTCTATCAGTATCAGAGGCTTCTTCTTCTTACATATGAGGCAGGGGCAGCTAAACAATGCCTCTTATAGGTGTTCTAGCCAAGTTACAGTCTCAGGGGAAATATTAGGAGTGGTTCTTCTGCATTATGTACCTCACTTGATGAATCCTCAATTCTGATTGGTCCAAGGTACAGTGAATAGTTTTTGCCACACTGCCCAGCAGTCAGTTAGTGGCTTTTCAAGATGCGCGTATTAGTAAATCTGGCGCACATACAGTGTATCTCAGGGCCGGCGCAGCCGTGGGGGCCGTGGGGGCTCGGGCCCCCACACTTTTTGTGCACCATACAAAGGAATACATAAGGTGTCATCACTTTGTTAGCTCATGAAACCCGGAAGTGGGCCCCCACACTTTTGAATACACTGCGCCGTTCCTGTATCTATATCTGGGCATTGTGATATGATATTGCATGTAATTTCTCTGACCAGTGACATGACAACTTCATTTCAATGCTTTAATTAGGCATAACTTCAATCATGTGGGATGTGGTATAGATGACATGTATTGACTGCCTCTTTTCGGGTTCAGGTTAAAACTATTTGCCCCATACGATTTCTTAAGTGCTATGCCCTAAGATGAAGCCAAAGGCATAGCACTGTTGAGAGGTCATCTCTGGGTGAATAGTTTTAACCATGCCCCTCAAAGAAGTCAATATATGTATACTATGACCCTGATGTCAGTCTGAGGGCAGAGATTTGAAAGTTGAATATTTTTTAATATCCTTACCTGCATTTTCCCTTTTCATTCACTTTAATGCAAGTCCCATTATTCATGCACTGGACATTTTGGCACGGTGATTGGACTGTAAAACAGGAGAACAAAACAAAAAATACAAACGCACATGAGAAAAACAGCAGTCATAGTTTCAGAGGACACTAAGGTAAACATTGTCAAAACATTTAGAGTGCAAGAGACTATCATTCTCATCAATAGACTGTCAAGGTACACCTGACTTAAACACGCAATCAAAGGAATGCCAAAAACTTGCTTGCTTGCAATTCTGCATAATTTCCAAAGTAAGTTTCTCTGAAAGTTCTCCTGAAATGGTCCCAACAATGCACTTGAACACGTACATTCTTTATTAAAATAATCCAAAATGTGAAAGTAACTTTGTAAAAAGATTATTCAAATTTTCCATAATGTTCAAATTTACTGTCACATTCATACTACTGCTGATGATAGTCATACAAATGGACACCATTCCCCCTGTTTGGTACAAAATGGTTCCTACTTCTCAGATATGTCTACATAACAGTCACATACTGGTACTGCAAATAAACGTTGATAGTGCTGTGCTGACTAGAATTTAAGCCTGTGTGGTCATCATTCATTGTTTTGAGGAGAGCAATATGTGAAGTCATGACACATTTACCATAATTTACATGTACATGAGTGAGGAAAGCAAACTGTTAATTACACTACACCTCTAATAACTGCCTGCTACATAGTCCTCTGCTGACACAGATATCACATAGAGCATTGAAGTAATGATTTCACAGTCTTTTGTTATCACTTAGTACTGGCTCCAAACAAGATATCCTTGCACAAGGCTTTGGGTAGTGGGTTGGAACCATGTACAATCATTGCTAGCAGCAACCATAGTGTTGACAGCTACAAATGTATTTGGGGGGCTTGTGAGGTTGTTCCGACCCCGTTTCCATGACGACATACGGCTACGAAGCCACACTTCGGTATTCTATAGTTCGGTGATTCAATCAAGCTACAATCCAAACCTATAGCATTAGAGGATGTCTCCTTGCAAAATCTCACCTTGTTCCTTGATGCATATTCCTCTGGTCATGAGGTAACCATCCTGGCAGAGACAAGTGACACCTGCGTTGTCTGCCATGAGATCATTGATGAGGCAGAGCTGGTGGTCTGCACAGGACTTTGGCTGACACGGGTTGGTCAAAGCTGGACAGTGGGGGTAAATTCAACATGGATCGTAAATGGCTCAACTTTTTCATCGGAATCAAGTGTGTATCACTTCCAAAATACATGAGTAAACGAGCATTCTACAAACAATCACTTCCTTTAAAATAGCAATGCTATCTGACATGTTCACAATTCTATTGAGTTCATTTTGAACATTAGATGCTCTCTCAGTAATGCTCCTTTATGGCTCAATTCTACCTTCAGAGAAGTTTACAGCAAATCACACTAACGCTGGCTGTTGTTACTGTTAACTTCTGAAAGGCAAGAGCATCTTCTTGAACATACCTACAACACATATAGTCATTAACATGCAAGTGCAGTCTGTACGCATGTCCTTCAATAAATTGGAATTCCATTTAAACTCCAGCCGATAAAACCAAATTTAGCAGCTAAAACAACAATGAATATTCAGATAATTTCCTTTTATTAATCATAAACACACTGATTATACTGAACAGCTATGACAAAAGTTATTAAACAATAACGGTTGTAGATATACATTTACTAATTCTGTACATGCACATGAATGTGTCAGCCAAGTCAAATATTTCAATGAAATGAAAACTCACAACTATCCTGCTTGTTTTTCTGGACAATCTTGACCATTGACATCCTGGTCAGTGGCTCGGTCAGATAAGTCAGCTGACCACTCTGGGAACTCTCATTCCCAAATTTGTTGACCCTGAAGACCCTGTATGGTGTCTTGGTAACTCCATAGATCCATTCCTCAAAGACATCAACAGAGAATGGCACACCAGAATCTGTGAAATCAAAAGTTATGAATTTAAATGTTCTATTAACTCTTTTTAATATGTGCCACAGGGTAAACCCCCTGTGTGCCACATTATTCTGAAACCACAATGCACACATGCTTCTTGTTGAAAACATTGCATTCAAAAGTCTTGTCCCATCCCCATATTGAATATTGCAGTTCAGTATGGGACCCACAAACCAAGAACAACATACAGAAAATTGAAGCTGTCCAAAGGTGAGCTGCATGGTTCATCCTTAACGATTATAAACATGAAAGCTCTGTCACAGCCATGCTTGCATCCCTCCAACTCCAACAGGCAGGTCATGATGCACAAGATGATCCACAACAATGTAGATCTCCCTATTACAGACCACTTAGAATTCAAGAAACAAGACCCCTCTGTGACTACAACAAGAAGATCTCACCCGCTCTCCCTTGAGGTTCCTTTTAGCAAGACCATCTGCTTCAAACAGTCTTTTTTCCCCAAATCTGCCAAAGATTGGAACTCCCTCCCCCACTCATTAATTTCCATCAAGGACTCAATGGCATTCAAACAAAAGCTAAAGAGCACACAGCTCGATTAGATACCATTCCCTCACAGACCATTATCACGCTGAGTGATGTTCCAGATGGAGCTTTTCAACCGTGAAACCATTTAAAGCCATGTAACTTGTTATACAATGTTTATGCTAGACATACAGTGAGCAAAGTTGTACAGAAAATTCAAAGATTTCCAGTGATGTTAATTTAATGACAAATCTACATTGTATGATTTTATTTCCCTTTCAAATGACCAGTAGCTACATCATTAGGCATAACTTTTGCACACACAACCATGACAGAAAATTACAATTTACTGAAAAAAAACCCCTCACTTTATGGAACAAAGGTATTCAATCACCATGCAATGCAACCTACCTGTGAGAGGAATGGAATAGCGAGTATCCTAGTGAAGCCATCATTGTACTGTGGTATTTGGCAATTTATAGATCAGTTTGGGTGGCTCTGCTTGTTTGAGCAAAATGTGCAAACTTTGCACACCGTCAACTGCTTCCGGCATGCCAACGTGGCACTTGAATAGTTAATGCTGACGCCATGAACTGTATGCATCACGATGGAAGGTTCATTTGTGGTAGCAACAATCTGAGTTCAGTTCATTCAAAACTAAAAGCTGTGATACAGCACAGCATAACAAACCTCAAGCACATCACACTTTATTTCAATATGGACACAATAAACTAGACAGTCATGATTGACATTGATTGGATTTAATTCACCTGCAGGGCTCACATCTTTAAAAACTCATGATCTAAATAGACTATTTCTGTAATGTATTCAAATTCTATGTGTGCTTTATTCACAAAAGATTGTCTCAAGAACCACATGTCCCATCCCATGGACACAGCGTTTTGCCTCTCTACTAGAGGGAACGGAATGCTTCCACACAACATTAATTGCTCAGTGAGACTGTGGAATCGAATGCAGTACCCTTGGATCTGGAGGTGAACGTGCTACCAACTGAGCCAAATCACCGCCCGGGAAGTTCACTGACCTTTGGGGAAGGAGATAACTGGTACACGGTTGCTACCATTCAGGTCCGAGCACTCGATGCGGCGCCCCTTACTGTCTGTCCAGTACACCTTCTCTGTCACATAGTCCATGGCGATGCTGGTAGGCTGGTCTAGGTTGCCCTTGACTATTGTGACAAAGTTGGAGCCGTTCATGTTGATGCGATGAATTCCGGGTTCATTGCCCCATGTAGTAAAAAAGACCAGGCTAGATTTAAAAAAACAAACAAATGAACAAATAAGCAAACAAAATGGTGAAAAGTAAAAATATATTCACCAATTTTTTGTAGATCTAGAACCTATTTGGGGCTTACAACGTACATCCATACAAACTTGCTTTTTTATAGACTGTCCTATCGTATTTCTCAAACATTTGTACAACTTGAGCTGTTATTTCGATATTGACCAATTGCCATCACAACTATTGTATGTATATTACGTGTATATGTGTATATACTTTCTTGTTTGTTTGTGACGGACAATGTGTGATATTTTGTGTTCATTATCATTCATAATGTATCCCATTATGAGAAGCAAGAAATAAATTGATCTGAAAATTTCAATTGAAAATCTAAATACAGCATGCACTGTGGATGCTTAGCATGATGTATCTAGCGCTCTGCCAATGTCACGCAGACAGTTTATGCCCTAGACTGGTGTACATTATGTATCTCTTGGAACTGTATTCAGAGTAATCCTGAAACATCCAGCTATAAATAATGTCAATGACACATTTTATGTGTTGACATGTTGTACTTAATACATATTTTATTAGTGGAGAAATGAGCAAAGAAAATGGGATTCCATTTTTCCGCTAATATATTATATTCATTTAGGGTCAGTTTCATTCTGTTTGCATTTGTTTAATGCATATTTTGATGGACAATCAGTATTTCTCCATCCATGTCATCAATGCTAAAGATTGATGAAGCACATTCAAGAATTCTCCAAGTGGTACACACACACACAAATTCTTTCATTATGCCAGAAAAAGTTTCCAAAGGGGAAACTCCAACAATCACTGAATCTGTTAAATGGATGGCATAGAGTATAAAATGAGCACATGAAGGGTTTAATAAACAAATAGCCGAATATGAGTTTTCCTACACAAAAGGTAGGCAGCCAAATACCCACTTTGATCTTTTTCTTCTCACTTTTATTAAATGTAAAAGAAAATGTACATGTAACTTGCAAATGATGTGTGCAAAATGAAAAAATAAAGGATTCATGCAATATGCAACTCTAACTTTGTAAAGCACAGTTTGGTCCTCCCCTTCAGTGATATGGACTTGTCTGTTTTTGTGTGTGGCACTTACCCCCTCTTGGGATGTACCACTATAGCTTTGGGTGATCCGACAAAATTTGACAGGAGAATCCGCCTGCTTGATCCATCTAGTTCTGCCACCTCGAGTGTGTTGAGGGCGCTATCAGTCCAGTAGAGCTTGTTGCCCACCCAGTCTACAGCTACTCCCTCTGGTCTGTCCAGCTCCAGGAGCTACAAGTGTGGGCAGTAGGGAAACGAGTTTTCATCATGTCCCACAGGCAGTAGCTGCATGTCATTCAACTAAACAATGAACTGCACAGTGCATCATATGAAAGGGGAATGATACCCAATTTTTTTTTTTTTTTTTTTTTTGGTGTGTGTATATATGATTATGTACATTATTGGTAATTAATTACATGCTATATTTTAATTTAATATTTTTTCCATATTAATCTGCTTAGAAATGCCAGTAATAAGCACTATATACAATTTGTAGGTGTTATTCATTATTATTATTATCATTATTATTATTATTATTATTATTATTATTATTATTATTATTATTATTATTATTATTATTATCATCATCATCATCATCATTATTATCATTATCATTATTATTATTATTATTATTATTATTATTATTATTATTATTATTATTATTATTATTATTATTATTATTATTATTATTATTATTATTATTATTATTATTATTATTATCACTATCATTATCATTATTATTATTATTATTATTAACACCATCATCATCATCATTGTCATTATCATTATTATTATAATAATTATAATCATTATCATCACCATCATCATTATCATCATCATCATATACACATATGTCTGGGTGGAGTGAATGTAGAAATATTTGATATTTATTTATTTCTGCAATTTCACGACACATGTACATGTAACATACAAATACAAATGTCTTCTGTACTAATCATAGGATTTTTTTAAAGAAGAATTAATATACTTCATGAATACAAAATATTGACAATTATTTAATACAAATAACACAGTATATTGGTAGAATACATCACTGAAGTTTGAGACTTTGGCTTGTTCTACAAGAAATTCTGTAATGTATGAGGAAGACGAACCTCCACCGCCCCTATCGAATTATCCACTTGTCGCTTCACTCTCTTGGCATCGTTGTTGAGTGGTAACCGTGACAACCTGAACCCCGTGTCGTTGAAGCCGGACATGAGGTAGACGTGACCATTGGCGTAGTGGATGTCAAGAGACACGATTCGAGTTCCGACATCGACGCTTGTGTCCTCGCGGAAGAAGGAGTTTGCGCTATGTGTCGCAATGTGATGCAGGGCTCCCTCTTCGGCCACAAACAGATATGGTTCTGGCCCTGCAAGGAAAGAATTAAGTTTTTCAGTCCAGTGAAAACTGATATCATATAAAGACACTGCTATCGTCTCATAAACAGATAATGCTATTATCTTTTATTGGTAATGTGTATACAGTGCTCACCCAATAATCAGGGCCCGCTTAAGCGAGAACCCTGTTCAATGTAACAAACTTTTTACGTGTTATTTCACCGCTTAATTGGAATCATTAACCGTTTTATCAGGACAAATTTTGGCTGAGACACTTCCAATGTCCATCATAAGTGTCCAAAAATTATATGTAAATCCCTAGAAATATTCAAATTGCAGGGATTTCATTTCCTAACAAGAAAGATTATTTTCAATTGCCTATACAGAAACAAAGCAAGTATTTCATGGAACTGCAAGGCTTTAGGCTTTACAGAATTGTCATTACTTTATGTACAGTCTCAGTCACAAAAAGCAGAAATGTGTTCAGACACCATAGATAGCCCAAGGCCTACTTAAGACTGTATGACTTTCTTTCTAATTGACCCTTCACTCCTTGGCTCACATACTAGAGGTTCTGTGACATTCTGTAAAGTAAAAAAATATTCCCGGCATGAAATTTTTTTGCAAATTGGAGCTGACGGCCTTTTCCGCGGCAAGAAATTCATCCAAATTTTCACTGGCATTCAATGCATGTAGTGTAAACAAGAACTTCCGCTTGAATTTGAATCTCACGAATCCTGGCTCTCATGAAATTTGTGAAACTAGAATGAACATGAAAAAAATCTGGTTTGACAGTACTTACCCTCAGCGCGACATGTGGTGGTGCCATTTTGCCGGTTCTCCCGATAACCCTCTACACAGCTACAGACAAATGAACCCTGCATATTCTCACACTCCTGGGAACACACACCAAACTGTCTGCACTCATTAATGTCTGCAACACAAATGAAACATAAAGCAAGATTTTCAGTTGTCATATCAGCATGTATTTGTTTTCCACTGATGGATCCCTACAGCTATAGAACAAACAGCTCTACACGTACAGTATGATATGAATATACAAGATCTCATAAATTATCAATCTCATGACTAAAATTATAACACGTCAAATTCACATCTGCCATGAAATATCTGACAGCTAGTGGATGAATGGACACTTCAGGTGCCATCAACTTCTGCTAGCAGTTCACTGGCTCACAGTCATTACACATACTTCTCGTCCAACCTGAAACCTGCTCCTTACTATCATTAGAAAAGAACTCATCATCATCATCACCACTGGTATCTCCACATCACCACCACCATTAGCTTAGTCATCATGTTTCATTGATATACAATGTAATATATATATATTTTTTTTAACCATAACTTCAGCTGCCATCTTGCAGTGAGCATCTCCATATTCTATAACATGGCACCTATACTTAAAATCAAAGTTTAATTATTGCTATTAGTGTAATCATCATCATCATCATTGGTATCATCATCAGCATCACTGGTATCACCATCATCATCATTGGTATCATCATCATCATCATCATTGGTATCATCATCATCATCATCATTGGTATCATCATCATCATCATTGGTATCATCATCATCATCATCATCATCATCATCATTGGTATCATCATCATCATTGGTATCATCATCATCATTGGTATCATCATCATCATCATCATCATCATCACTGGTCTCATCATCATCATCATTGGTATCATCATCATCATCATCATTGGTATCATCATCATCATCATCATTGTTATCATCATCATCATCATCATCATCATCATCATCATCATCATCACCGGTATCACCACCATCATCATTGGTATCATCATCACCATCACCATCACCATCATCATCATCATCATCATCATCATCACCTTCATCATCATCATCATCATCATCATCATCATCATCACCATCATCATCATCATCATCATCATTCTTGGGTGGTGACACAACATTTACTCCTGTGACATTTGCTCTGGTCTTATTGTGTCCATGGACTTGGGTATAGGGTTAAGGTTGTGATATGGTTTTAGGTTCAATTTGATGTGAGGATTCGCTTCAGGGTTAGGGTTATATTTGTGGGTAGGTTTTGTATGTTTGGCTTATAGTGTGCAGATATTTCCTGGGAGCAATTGTCACAGGAGCAAATGCCATGGAACCGCCACTTTTAGCCCCATTACAATTGACGTACCTCCACATGACACCCCATCTGGCTGTAGCTCAAAGCCTGAGTGACAGGTACAGTAGTAGCTGCCATTCACCAAAGAGCACTTGTGGGAACACTCAATGTTGCTGTTATTACAGTTGCCTCCTAAATGAAGGAAATAAAGTCACAAGTCACAGAGCACTGCACATCGATTCATATCTTTGTTGTAAAACTCAAAGCTGTTTGCTTTAATAGCACATAATTATCAAAAAGTTTTCATTTGCCTGGAGCAGTCATGTCGTGACAGCATTATGACATATATTAAATATTGTGATTATTCAAAGTTCTCCTATGCATTGATCCCGAAAGCACGGTTAAAAAAAAAAAAAAAAAGCTGTATTGTTATTACCAAAATGATTCCCAAGTTTGATGACTGATCATAATATTACATGGCAAAGAGAGGGAACTCCACAGACAATATTCTCATTCATTTAGCTCAGAAAACATTCCACCACGAGACAACTTTTCATTTTTGGTTATACCTTTTTCTCTTCCAGAATACTTTACAATCCCTTGTCATTTCCCCATTATACAAAATTGTGTCTTGTATATACTACTCTAAAAGCTGTTATTTTTGCATACAGATATTTTTTTGCAAATGAGGAGGTCACTGACATTTTCACAATGTGCCGTTTTCGCAATTTGACGCCAAGGCTATCATAAGTGCAATAATACTCTAGCATGTAGCAATATTTTCATGTGTTGTTAAATTTGCAACCCACCAAGGATTCACAAAATTTGCAAAAATTAAACCCTCGCAAAACAAACAGCTTTACAGCATGTCTCTTGGAACTGTTCAGACCCAAAAATCACAACAGCTCATATGTTTTAACCTGTTGAGGACGAGCTGATCTTGCTATAACAAGCATTTCCTATACACACCTGCCCGAGTATACTCAGGCTAGTCTTCGATAGGTTAAGAGTAAAAGGTGATAAGAAAGAAGATTACTCACTGCATCCCCGTTCATCTGATCCATCCCCGCAATTGTCCACACCGTTACATAGCAGGCCTGAATCCACACAGCGGTGATTTCTGCACTGGAACTGTGAGCTAATGCAGGGTATGGGAGGCTCATCACCTGTAGTGTGTTTCATTCATATATATCAGATTATAATGTCAAATATCATTGAAAAGCAGACACACTCATTGGTCAAGGCAGCATAGTTTATCATGCTGCTAGGGGTTAGGGTTAGGGTTAGGGTTAGTGATAATCAATACCATGGACTATCACAATTTCTAAACCATTTGTGAGAAAAACAATAGTTACATTCAGATGGTGATCCTTATCTTTGAGGATAAGCACTATGGGGCACCAAGCGTCGCATAGCTGATTTCAATATGAAATGGCCATTTCATTGCCAAAATGACTGATTTTGAAACAAAACTGACCATATGACACTTGGCACCCCGTAGCGCTTATCCTCGAAGCTAGCTTATTCTCGAATTAAGGATCACCGTCTGAACGTAACTAATATGATTGTCTACTTCTTCAGGAGAAATGGAGTCTTCTTAAACATGGGGAACAGGGCAAAGATGTCATACACATTCATAATCACACTTCATGCACATCATTAACTTGAAGACATATGCAGAATAAAGTTAAAGTCAACCTTATTAACATAACACTAAATGTCACACCTCGATATAAAAACCTATAATCGATGCGTCTCTACAATTTGTTAGTACTCTAATCAGGGGACCAAAATATATATCTATGTCATCTGGGATTTATTAAATCTGAGAAATATAACATATTGTTAAAATAACAACATAGATATTTTTCAAATAGCTATGAGAGAACTGTGGAAACTGATGATATCTTGGCAAAAAGGCACTGGATCTGATACAACTCATAATTAGCTGCATGACATGAATGAGAAATTTTCAAGGCACAAGAACAATGTACATGGTGAATCACATAGAGAGATCAGAGAAATAAAGTTACAAGCACTACATTATTTTCAAATCAGTTTAGATGTTTTCTGTTGCCATGTTTTTTTCTCACACAGATTTCAGAATTAAAAAAAAAAACAAAACTTGGGAAGGAACAGACAAAACCAAGATTTCTTAAGAAGAAAGAGCTCTTCTTTTGATACTCACAGAACTGTTCGTCACTGCCATCACCGCAGTTGTCGACATCGTCACAGACAAAGCGTGAATTGATGCAGATGTGATTTGCACAGCGGTATTTGGAGACAGGACAATGCATGGTTGCTGTAGTCCCAACGACACAGAATGGAGAGAAAAAGACATTAGGGTGGTGCTTTCTTCGTATCACATGCAAGTTTCTCAATAATAACCCACTGCAACATCTCAAGAAAGGCTGATAGACAGCCTATTGAGACCTTTAGAGCCAATAAGACGACATGCAACTGAAAAATGCATATTCATTAACACTAACCTCTAAGTTACAGCAGTGAGACAGGTTTATCACTATGATACATAAGATTAGAATCCCTCACAAACTCAGATTTCAAATAAAGTTAGGGTTTCATTGGTAACACAAGTTAACAACCAAAAACAAAAAAGACAATTAATCTGTGATTGCTAAAAAGTGGTGATTCGTCAAACATATCTTACTGCAAAACTTAACCTAAAGGGGCCGGGTTTTTTTGGCTATGCTCAGACCGGGGGGATGGATTCCCCCCCCCCCCCCCTCGAACGCACCCCATAGGGTGCGTTCGAGCGCTCTAAAGCGAACCAAAGCGAACTGAACTAAAGCGTACCGTACCGTACCATGCCAATTTTGGAGCGTTCGAGCGCTCTGTGGAGAAAGCGTACTCACGAGTTATTTTTAGAAAGGTCTCGCTTGTTTGTAGCAAGAATGTCATTCACCCCTGGCGCTTGAACTACTTGTACAGCTGTCCAGAACAAAGAGAATGATGTCTTTGCATTGTGACGTATGCGCATGATACGCGCATGCTTTACAACGAACTTTTGGTACGCTTTGGTACGCTTTTGGAGCACATCGGGAAGTGGTCCACTATTGGCTCGGTACAGTACGGTACGGTACACTTTAGGAGCGTTCGAATGCTCCTCTGGCGCGGGTACGTTACGGTACAGTTCGCTTTAGGAGAGCGCTCGAACGCACCCATAATCTACAAGATTGTGTCATAAGATTTTTTGAAACAATCAATTTCTAATTTTAATTAATCAATTATGCAAATTAAGCTCAAGGTGATATTTTAGCCTAATTAAAAGTATTGAGAGTCTAATTTTTGATCTGTAAATCTGTTTTAGCATATTCAACAATTGTACATCACAAAAACTTCCAAAACTCATTTCAATTCTTATGTATTTTATTGTTTTCAGAATTTCTTTGTTTTTCAACTTTTGTTTTTTCTTTGTTTTTTCATTGGAAATTGTCACTGACCACTTTTCTACCATAATTAGCACAAAATTAATCAATGAAAGTGATTAATTGTAAAAATAATCAGGTTTTTATGACTTTCATGACAGAGCACTGTTTTCCATAGGAAATGTACACAAAATCACAAAATTTTGCCCGTTTTGGGGCGACACTCCGTTACAAAAATGGGCGTGGCTTCGCAAAAGTATGCGCGGATGTTGCAAATTTGGTCTCAAAAGTTGCGCGAGACTTGAACGAAGAAAGTCAAGAAGCCTCGCGACGAGGCCTTCTTGCGTTAAAGAATTATAGCGCGAAACGTCAAGGGGGGTGGATTCCCCCCCCCCCCCCCCCGGCCCTTTTAGGGTTAATGTGTGACAGAGATGTTGTATCTACTTCTTTTGAGAAATAATTGAGGGAAAAAGACTTTAATCTGTACAGGAAGAATATCACAACCTCGCTATACATGTACATGGCTCAGTGCCCTGCAAAGTGTCCTCTTCATGCGCGTCATAAGTACACCTGCATCACTTCAGATATGGGAGGAGTTCTGACACAATATCACAGTCATTCAAGAGATGCTACACATACTTTGCTTGACACTATCTGACTCCATACTAGACATTTCACTCACATCTTCGACAAGTCACTACCTTCATTCATCTGTCATATCTCACTACACCACTCATAGAGTGTCTTGTTTGTTTTCTTGAAAGACCATTGCAGGAATGCAAAGTGGTGCAGGGCTCCCCCTTTTAAAAGTGGAATAAGATGGACCCTTTACTTCAATGGGGTGTGTCTGGACAGGGGACCTAAATGGGCCTGTACAATTATACTTAAAGGTACAGTTTACCTTTGGGAGCAGTGATTTAAAAAATGTTTGAGATATCACATTTGATGCATATGTGTAGGTCAGCTGTATCACAAAACATCCTACCATGTAAAAATTTCGCAATAAAGCCTAAAATATAAGGAGATATCACTATTTTTCTCAATAAACATAACTGTAGACGGTATAGTCGAGAAACATTTTTATTATAACTATTGTTCACATTTTTTTTATATTTAAGAATACTGAACATTGATTATACTGATTCAAATTTTTACATTGGTTGTTTCTATCCCTAACTCATATTCTGGAACTATTTTGACGCACAAGCTGGGTTCTTGTTTCATCTGCAAATGGTAAATTTTATGCCTTTAAGAAAATCTTACCACACATTTCCAGATTTTCATCTGACCCATCTCCACAGTCGTCCTCCCCATCGCATCGCCACATCTCGGGTTTGCACCTGTTGTTGTCACAATGAAACTCATTGTCGTGACATGTCTTGTTCCCACCTAGAGAAGCGAGAGAGAGAAAGATAAGACATACATGTATACACATGTAGGTTATACAGTTCAATCTTGATTATCTGGCCATCTCTTTTCTGGATTTTTCTATCATTCGGACCTGTTCACGCTATGAAGATGGAAAAAAAACAGTGATTTCAAACTCTACAAAACTCACACAATTTACCTCTAATATTCCCACCAGAAACATGTTATGAATTTCACATTAACCCATTAAAGACTAATTCCAAGTATAATTGGGCAGTTGTCTCTGGAAAATGACAGTTATGGCAAAATCAGCTCGTCCTTAATGGGTTAAATGTCTCAGAGAGTCCATTCTACTGTCAGGATCAGCCAAGTTTGTTTATAACAACAACCTGTGCACATTTACAAAGAAAAAAAAAAACATACATGACCAAGTTTCCACCCTGTAAATGATGTTCAATCTACCATATGTGACCCGCTACAACAAAATGATCCTAAAGTCGGGCGAGGTCGATTATTTGAAAATTGCATGATATAATCCCCTAATCTTTCTGCTTTAAATTGATATATAACACATTTTATAAAAATAATCGGCTGCGGAGATATCGATGTTTAAAAGAGAGCATGTCGAGACGTCTGGAAAATCACTGTTTCGAGAAAAGCGCCCTAAAAGTCTTCCTTTCGACGCAATCGCGATCAAGGGACACGCAAGTCAGTGTTCACCTCTGGACAATAGAGGTAAGCCCTAGCAACTCCCGAAGAGTTCATTCAAGCACATCAGCGTCAGCGGTCTCCTCACCAACCAATCAGTGACCAGGATGTGAGAAGCGGCTGAGCATAGTGCATCCCGCCCGCACGCACCAGTCGACTGGGCAGTGTACGAGCTTCACGCTTCGGTTAGCAGCAAGCAGCAAACTGACCAATGAGATCACTCTGGTCGTTGTTAGGGGCGGAACCTGTCTGTGGCGCTCAATCCAAATTTTCGAACCAGTCTCTGCTTCGTTGAAACGCCAAAAAACATGGCTCAGAAAAACGCTATTTTTTGGTCTTTCCTTTGATCGTTTTGCTTCAAAATTTCGACAGATGATAGAAGATATGTTAGACTCCAATAATATATCAAAATCAGAAAATCGTAAGTTTTGACCAATTTTAATGCTCTGACTTCAAACTCGATTTTCACGGCTTCGACCGTGCGCGACTTTAGGACCTTTTTGTTGTAGCGGGTCACATATGGTGATTGTGCTAACCTGGTTGAACCTTTAAAGGGGATGGCTAGTACCTGATCAGTGGGAATCAGTGGGAATGCTTGGGGATGATTGTTCCAATCCTTGTGGATTCATTTAAGAGTGCATTTTATATCTATTATTGTGTGAAAATTATTTGCTTCAGAATGGTCTCATATTCAAGTAATATGCACTTCAATGTTTCCAGGTTAGCATGCCTGTGCAGCGACGGGGAAATCGTTAACGGTCGCCCGTCACTGTACAGGCACGCCAACCTGGAAACATTAAACTGCATATTACTTGAATATGAGACCATTCTGAAGCAAATAATTTTCACACAATAATAGATATAAAATGCACTCTTAAATGAATCCACAAGGATTGGAACAATCATCCCCAAGCATTCCCACTGATCAGGTACTAGCCATCCCCTTTAATTCAATTCAATTCAAATGAATTTTTTAAGGAGTTTTCTGCATTGAATATACATTAAAAATGAAATAAAGTCATTTCTTTTTATTTTTGAGACAATGAATCATACAGTGTGTACATCCAAACATAATTGAGATATACATGTAGAGATTGAAGAAAAGTGTAAGAAAACACATCAAGTGAGAACCACTCGGGATATAGTGAATCAAATGATCTGACTGAATTATGGCACACGTACTGGGAATGTGAATGCAGAAGACTGACGTCAAATAAGCATATAGCTTAAAGATACAACAGCCTTTAGATCTGGTATGCAAGAAATCTACTACCAACATTTATAAATCCCAGGCACCATCATGCAGTCATTTTGACAAGGATATATGTGAAATTCAAAAAGGGTGACTCACAATTTTTCTCATCTGATTCATCATTACAGTCTGGGTCTCCATCACACTGCCAACGTCCCCAGATGCAGCGACCATCATCACACTGGAACTCCATACTGGTACACTCCTCTTGTGCTGCTAAAAAAAAAAACATAGTGAAATGTATCACGACACCTACCTTATTTAATACCTGGCCATTTTTTGAGGTTTGCATACATGCACTAAAGTGCCTGCTCTAGATTTTGTTAGGGTGAGGCGCATCGTGCAGCTGGAAGTTGATGACATAAAAGCTTCTATATTGAGAATTCAGGTGATTTTCAGCATGCATACCTATGGGTAGAAATCACTGATCTTATATGGGAAACCAGATCAGTGGTGGAAGTGAGTTGCTTGGTGGAGTTCAGTGCTGAGTGCTTCTCTAGTTTAAAAATGTGTTCCTATATTTTCTCTGGCTCCCACTGATATGGAATAAAACAACAGTAATAATGTCTTATTCATCCACGGTAGCGCACGCTCTATTCATACATCGCACCCGATCGATATTTCTGTTGTTCAAGGGCACACGTAGTTGACCGTGGGGAGGGGATGCATGCACCGCTTGACTGCTTTCGCACAGGTGGATTACCAACCTGTCCATTCTCTGTCGACTGGTGAAAAGAATCTCGTTTGGGGACATTAAAGGTACGGTATATTTAGAGAATTGCGGAAGGAACGGGTTAAGGGACCTATGTACTAAAAGCCCCCGAACGTAATTACCGTGAACTTTCGTGCAAAGTAATCATATACTTTTTCTTGTTATTGTCATGTTTACCAAAAGTCAAATCAACTCTGTTTGAAGTTATTACAATGGCTGTACATCAACTTACGACAGATGTCCGGGTTTTCATCCGAGCCGTCGGAACAGTCTTTGTCTCCATTGCACTTGAGCTCCATCATAATGCATTCATTGTTGGCACACTGGAAGTTATTCGGTGGGCACAAATTACCTGCCATATTGATACAATTAGAATGTGAACACAAACTCTAATCATGGGAAATACAGAAAGAGCACAATCAAATTTATCAGTTTAATTCACTGAAGACACTTCAGGCTTTTTTCACTTCAATTCTTTTCTTTTTCTTAAAGTTCACTTGTCCACATCAGTAGGAATCTGAGCAGCTTGTTTGAGAGATCACCAAATCAATTTCTTCTCTGGATTCATATAACTTCCTGTGTGGATGTTCAGCGTTACCTATTCTTCACACAAGCAACAAAATAACTTACGTACGTCAGTATCAACATTCTTGCCATTTGTAAATGATTCAAAAGTTTGCAAAATGGCCAATTTGATCTTTTCTCAAGAAACAGTCTCTGCATATGGCTGCTTCATACACCCAGTGCATGGTTACAAAGACAGTTCAATAACAGACGTCTTATGCAGGCTTACAAAAATACAACTCCTTCACGCATGATGCTCTCTATTAAACACTTACTGCAGTTGCGTTCGTCAGACCTATCACCACAGTCATCGTCACCATCACATCTCCATGGCCGCGGGACACAGCGGAAGTTGCTGCAACGGAACATGTCGCTAGGACAAGACTGGTCATCTGTCAATACACAGAGACACAGAAGGATATTTCTTTTCCTTGGACATCATCTCTACAAGCATGATGTCTCTCACTCTTCAGCCAAAGAAATACACAATATCAGCCAAGTACAATTATGTATAGGATGGAAAATTTGTCTTGCCTCATATACTCACTTGTGATTAGTCATCATACTACACGTACTTTCTGGAATCTTGTCATCTTCATTTTTTTTTCTTAACTAGTAAACACAAAACTAGTAAACACAAAAGATAAGATTTCAAAAATGCTGACTATTCTTTAAGTTCACCTCAAGAACCGGATGCCAACAGCAGATTAAAATAAGACAAATGATTTCAATAACAAGAAATAAGAAGTTCTGTCAGAATATTCTATGTCAACAAACATGTGGTGACAATTGCTATTGTTGTTGATATACTATCTGCAGCCTGAAATTAATTCAATGAACTGTCATAAAAGGGGACCTCTGGATGACTTTCAGACTTTTACATTTGACATTTGAACAACTATAAATCAGTTAAACTGAGTACAGAGTTTCAGAATTTACAGTGATTGGGATGAGGAATAAGAATGTTTTCAAAATTTAGAACAAATTGGTTGATGACATGGCAGCCTCAACATAAGAATGCATGAGTTAGGGCTCAAGGAAGCAGGACAAAAGAAGGCATGCATAGATTCTTCACAGGTGAACTTGTTGAGCAAGCGCTATTGTAATGGAATTACGATGCTACATTTCTGAAATATGTGAGTCTCTGATGTCATCAACACTGTTCAGTGTAATTTGTTTAAGATTTGAAGTTTATTGGTTTCTCTGCTCAAGGACCATAATAAATTCCACGAATCGATACATGGAGCTGTCCATTTATGTACTACATGATGTGAAATTAAGAAAATCGTCTGGAATGCCCCTTTAAAGCCCGATAACCAAAGAGATATCATCTTTGAGTGTTTTCGACGAATACTCACGACACTCGGACTCCTTCTCATCAGAGCCATCCACACAGTCTCGCTCTCCATCGCACTGCCATCTCAGGGGAATACAGCGGCCGTTGCTCTCACACGCAAACTCATTTGTTGGGCAGGAGCGGTTTTCTGACAGGAAACAGACAAAATGAGAATAATATCATCAAAAACTGTATACAAGTATAATGATCAAACTGGTGGAAAAGAAAAGAATGATCAAAACATTAAAAAATAGTTACATTACAGTGAAACAGGTCATCTTCACTTCCATTTCCCTGACTTTTTGAGAGATATCAGCGAGAAATACAGTGATGATAGCCTGTAAAAGGCCATGGAAATGCTTAACAAGTCTGAAATTTGCTACATCAATACCACATTTTATTATGTATTATTACTGATAAACAGGATAGAGGCAGGACTTGTGACTTCATTGTATACACAGATGTGACAAGGCAAATACTAGTGAATCTCTGACTGCAATTAGTGCAGGTCGAATGTACCATAAATATCAAACGGAGATCTGATGTAAAAATTTGAATATATTTCTCTACTGCTGTATTAGTTTTAGTCATACGTTCTTTAGACACATTATATAATGTAAGAAATACAAGAGTACTTTTCTACTATTAAGATATGACAACTGCAGGGTTGACTCAAGAAAACAATGTGTCATATATCCAGAAATGGGGCATCGTTGGCAGTGCATTGAGTTTGGTATTCCCAGCATTCAGCCCTGACCAACGAGCATATCTCTTGCAATCTCGGCAATTAATCATAGGTTTGTACACACTGACTTTGCCTTCTATGATGCAGAAGAGGAAAAGAATATGTCACCCAGAATATTAATCATCCTGAGAAGATAAGGTGAGGGGTTAGACTCACTGCAGAAATCTGGTTCATCCGTGCCATCCTCACAATCTTTCTCTCCATCACACTGCCATACCAGGGGGATGCAGCGATGGTTGTCTGCACACTGTAGGTGGTCGTCACGGCAACTGACTTGGGCTGTTGGCACGAGAAAAACAGTTCAGTACAGAACATTTCATTCTGACACATGGGGGACATTCACCAACTATAAGTGAGCTCACTTACTGTGAAAGTGGATATTTTCACTTGAAACATATGGCAAGCAATAATATTTGCATGCTTTTATTTTCGCGCTAATTTCTGGTTGCGTGAAATGTGCGAAAATTCCGACACCGCGAAAATTTTCACTTTTACAGTACTTATACTGGAACTGAAGTTGACATTAATGTAACTTTCTGATTTACTTGGTACCAAGGTCCTTCAGGAACTTACAAGTAATATCATCAGACTACAAAGTAATCAGTTAAGCCGAAGTTACCATGCAATGAAATATCAATTAACATTATAGGTAACATACGTGTATAATAATCATATAAAAAAAACAAAAAACTGGACACATTTGCTCAGACACAAAAAGGAACCACAACACCATTCTCTTCATTTTTTCCTTACACAACAAAAATTAGCCATAAATACAATGTGAATTACCCCCAGTTATCAAAACCAAGTCATTGAAGCAGAGACAAAGGCAGACAAGAGAGACATGGAGTAGGGATGACAGACAGACAGACAGACAGACAGACAGAGAAAGATACAAAGGGAGTGAAAACAGAGACAACATAGTGACGTAAGATTGACTGAGTAAATGATGGAGTGATAGAGAGATGGAAGAGAGCAGGATGGAGAAAAGAGAGATCGAAACGTGAAGAGGGTGATGGTTCATACAGTAGGCACACAGATGATGATGATGACAATAATGATAATGTTAATATGTGTATAATCAGGATGACAATAAATGATGATACTACCGCTTATGTTGATGATAATGATGATGATGATGTTAATGTGACAATGATGATAACGATTATAATGATTACAACAGATGATAGTGATGAATATGTTGATGACGCTGAAAATGATGTCAATGATGATGGTAATTAATGCTGTTGACATTGATGCTGATAATGATGGCAATGATGTTAACAATGATGGTGATGTTACCTTTGATGATAATGATGATAAAGATGACGATGATAACACCAATGATGGTAATGTTAATAACGATGATGATAATGATGTTGACGATGATGAAAATAATGATACCCATGATGATAATGTTGATGCTAACTCTCTTGGAGGAGTCTGTGCCTTTGAATGTTTCTACAGCATGTATATGGTGCTATACAAATGCAGTAGATCAATGATGATGATAATGATGATGATGATGATGGTGATGATGGTGATGATGGTGATGATGGTGGTGATGGTGGTGATGGTGGTGATGGTGGTGATGGTGGTGATGGTGGTGATGATGGTGATGGTGGTGATGATGGTGATGATGACGATGATGGTGGTGATGGTGATGATGGTGGTGATGGTGATGATAATGGTGATGATGGTGATGATGGTGATGATGGTGATGATGGTGATGGTACATGATACCTACCACATCCTTCCTCATCCTCCCCATCCTCGCAGTGCTGCACACCATCACACTTGAATGCCCGAGGAATGCACTTGTTGCTCTTCTTACATTTGATCTGACTGTGGAGACAAGCATGCGTCCCTGGGGAGACAGAATACAGTACATCACAAGTAATGAACAACAGACCAACATTTGCGGCTCTTCTAAAGTATGGTGTAAATAGAACTATGAGGACTTCAACCTATTGCACATCACTATATGTGCTCCTAATTCCCTGCACATTCGTGCTCAAAACACACACACAATTCATGTGTGTGTGTGCATGTGAACTTGGGGAGTTCAAGCTGCGCATTTTTTTGTAAATTTTGGTAAAGTTTTTTGGTAATTTGTTTGCCCCTACCCCCGCCCCAGTTTCCCCACATCATAAAGTCACTTGTGACATCAAATTAACATTCCTAAATCCATATCAGGGTGATCTATTTCAAAGTGCAATCAGGATACTTGTGTTACTTGTACATGCAAATCGTGTACATGGGCCAAAATAACAACCGAATCAGGAAGGCTTTTGTATTCTATTGTCACTCCTGGGCCCCGTTTCATAAAAGATGTTAGGATGTCAACTCTTGCTGGAATGACAACTTCCCATAGCAACAGCCAATCACGAAACTGCATTCTTGTCGTTACCATGGCAATTGACACTCCAGCAAGAGTTGTTATCATATCAACTTTTTATGAAACGGGGCCCAGGACATGAAAAACTACCAAAAGCACTCTTGAGAGTACAGACCTCCACCAAGGAGCCAATTTCCACCCATACACACACGCCAACAATCGTCCAATTTCCCAATATACAAGCCTTTTCATCAGCTTCCAGCTCTGTGGCGCCTTGCCCGTGCAGGGTACACACTCAAATACGCTCAAATATGCTCAGTTTGCACTCCCAAGTTCATTGACCTTACCTGCCAAAAGATTAAAAATCCTTCAAAAATTCATAAGAATTCCCGGATCACTACCAAAATTTAATTATCTGTTCCTTGTGTCATTCTCAACCTTTCCTAAAAGTTTCATCCAAATCCGCTCAAAACTGAGTTATTTTGCACACAGACAAACAAACAAACAAACGCCAATGATAACATATAACCTTCTTCCTTGGCGGAGGCAAGAAATAAACAAACAAACAAATGCAGATGAAAACATAATCTCCTTCCTTGGGTGAGGTAAATAGTTCAGTTTTAAAAAAGCCACCTGCAGAATCCAGGAGACTTGTTTGTTGACTTACTACAGTTGAGTTCATCAGAGCCATCCAGGCAGTCATTCTCCCCATCACAGATGAAGGCGGGGTTAATGCACTCTGGGGCCATCTCAGTGGAGTTGTGACACTGGAACTGTCCTGGTGTGCAGTGAAACTCACCTGATAGAACAAAAACACATGTCATGTGGTTGTAGATTTAAAGGCATAATTTACCATTTGCAGATGAAACAAAACCCAGCATTAGTGCTTTAAAATAGTTCCAAAATGTGAGTTTGGGATAGAAACAACCACTGTAAAAATTTGAATCCGTATAATCAATGCTAAGTATTTTTAGATACACAAAATGTGAACAATAGGTATAATAAAAATGTTGCCAGACTAAACCGTCTACAGTTATGGTTTTAATGAGAAAAATACTTATATCTCCTTATATTCTAGGATTTATTGCAAAAATTTTATATGGTAGGATGTTTTGTGATACAACAGACCTACACATGTATGCATCAAAATGTGATATCTTGAACATTTTTTAAATAATTGTTCCCAAAGGTAAACAAGACCTTTAAGGTCAACGGTTACACAATGGAAAAATCAGGGCATTGCAGCCCAATCACCATCTCCAATGCAGAAGCACTAAAAAAGAGAGAAAAAATTATTTTCTTTCTATGGTTAAAGCTAAGGAACCATATTTCCCAGTTTTCTTGAAAAGTAAACAGCAAAAAATAATGTACATATCTCACAATATCATGACACCACTTAAAACAAGCAGTGAACCAAGGCACTATTAACTGCCCTTGCTTGTTCATGAAATACCAGAAATATACATGGTCAGGGCCCCGTTGCAAGAAAGTTGCAATCAATTGCAAATAATTGCTAATTTTGAAACAACCATTCTGATTGGCTCAGGGTCTGCCCTATTAAGAAGACATGCATGCAACAATGATTTTGATTGGCCAGTGACAATCAGTTGCAAGTTGCGTTTAAACGCAAAGTTTCTAGCAACGGGGCCCTGGTGCCATATTCCATGAGGCTGAATGGAATATGGCACCAGACTGTATATACATCTTACGTAAGAACAAGCAGGAGGCAATATTTCATCTTTTAGTGTATCTCCTTGGTACATTTTTGATAAATACTGTAAAACACGATATATTCGCGGCATGAAAATTTTGCGAATTGGAACCGAGAGCCTATCTCACAGCATGAAATTTTCGTGACTTGCGACTGGCATCCAATGCATATTGTGTAGGCAAGAACTTTTGCGTGCATTTAAATTTCGTGAATGTTGCAGCTCGCGAAATTCGCGAAATTAAAATGCATGCGAACATCCCTCGTTTTACAGTACATAGACCCCCAATTCATGTTTCAGAAACTTTGGTCGGCCAACAATTTCTGCTTCTTTTGTCTTTCTTTCATATAAACTTAACTGCTGCAGTACAGTCAGTGCTGTTAGCTAGCAGTTAATTGTAACATTTCCAAGTGGGCACAGCTGTGATGCATGAAAATTAACATGAACAACGGAAAGCACAAAATACAATGGGGGCAACGACCTCATTCACATAATATGGGATATATTGCCTGGTTGACTGACCAATCAGATTACTTCACCATCACTAAAATATAAAACAGTATACCACGAGACTTGCAGTAAACTTACGACAGTCAGCTGGTTCATCAGACCTGTCCCCACAGTCGTTTTCTCCATCACAGCGCCACCAGAAAGGAATGCACTTGTCGTTGGCACAGACAAACTGGCTTCCCGTGCAGTTCGAGACGCAGGTGACCCCGTCGGTTGCCAGGTAGAAGTTGTTTGGGCAGGCACAAGTCCTACTGCCCTCTTGGTTCAGTAGGCACAGGTTGCTGCAGCCTCCGTTGTCCACATCACATGCACTGGCAACTAGGAGCAGAAGACAAGCACATGGCCCAGGCATTATTTCACACGCAAAGTCTTCACAATACCCTACAGATTTAATCTGAACAGCAACAATGAGCATTACGATGACAGCTCGCAGAAGTAAATGTCAAACTGCTCAATAATTTCTCTTTCGCCAACTTTTTGGTAGGAAGTCACATCAGTACCTTGCCTAGTGTAACTGTTTAATGCAAACATGTTCAACTCTAAACTTTCATAGCCTTAAAGGTTTTGACTGGGTACAAGGAAACTTTGACTGTTCTGTCTGTTTCATTTGACTGTTCTCACTGCAGCCAACCCAAATACAGAGCTGAGTTTCCCTTTAACCCTATTCTAACTGGGGAAATTGACCCCCTCAACATTTCGCGCCACGATTCCGCAATGCACAAAGATTTTGCCACGCCTTTATATAACTTTTTTTCATTAAAGTCTCCCGCATATTTTGAGATCAAATTTGCGACGTCCAGGTACACCGTTCAGAAGTTACGTAAAGTTTTGCACATGCATGTCAACCCGAAAACAGCTCAAATTAATGATATCGTGTGCAAATCCGATGCAAATTGTGTTTTTTTGTTAAATTAACATAAATTACATTATTTTGACTTTAAATCATTGAAATCAGTCAATTCTAATGTAGATAAGCTTGAAAAAGTGCCTCAACAAATTTTAGAAAAAAAAAACAAATGAAAACAAAAGGTCGAAAAAACAGTAAAATACATAAGAAATTAGCAAAGCACTAAAAAACAAAAGAAATTGATTTTTTGATTGTGCTATTTTTTTACAAGAAAATTGTTAAATGTGTCTTGAGGAATTTTGATACAAAAATTTAGCTATCATTCAGTCTTTTTAATGGAGTTACAGGTGAAAATATGATTTCATGCATAAATTTGCATATTACTAACTAGATATATCGCTACGGCGACTGATATGCCTCCGCCATAATGCATGGTTCTCCTAATAGGTCTATAGTACAATGTCTTGACAATGTGGTTTCACACAATTGGCAAAATATTAATATGACAGGTATGCCACAAATGTGCTGAATGTTCACTTTCCTAGAACTAGGTTCAATTGGATGAACGATTAAAATGTCAGAGTGCAGGTATTTGGGGAACTGATGATTTTTACTTGACTTTTGACCCTTTTATAAGTTTATGCATTGAGTAATTTTCAAGGTATTGAGAAAAAGTATAATTTCAGTATCAAATGGGAAAATAGCATTATCTAAACTTGGCCATTCACCTTTGACCTCACAGTTCCAAAGAGAATCACTGTTAGGTTGAACATGCATAAATATGTAAGTTTCATGATAATACCTTGAGTTACTTTTGAGATATGGAGGAAAAAGTGCAATTCAGCACTTTCACTTGACCTTTGACCTTTTGGCAAGAAACTTCCCACAGAATATATATTGGGTAATACATGCATACATCAAGTTAAAACAAAAACAAAAACCTTCAGGCATATTGCATTTTAAGGAAAGTAGTGATATTTTGAGGAGTTGACCTTGACCTTTGACCCCCCTGTCCTTTGACCCATGACCCCAACTTCCCTAGATAATCACTGCCCATCGGTACAAGCATATATACTAAGTTCCATGAAGATACCTTGAACCATTTGCGAGATATGGAGAAAAACATGAAATTTCAATTTTTTTTTTTCACAAAATAACCTGTGACCTTCGACCTTTGACCCTAAAATCCACACAAAGTATTATCCCCCAAGGATATACCCTCATACCAAGTTTGATGCAAAACCACCACACGGTTCTTGAGATATCGACAAAAACAAAACGGGACGGACGGATGTACGGACGGACGGACGACCCGAAAACATAATGCCTCCGGCCACTTCGTCGCGGAGGCATAAAAATAGAAAATCAATATTTTTGTACTCAATGACCGTGTAATCTTGTAGTTGACATCCGGCTCTATGTTCAGGCAAAATTTTGCGGCAATCGCGCCATCGGCGGCCGAGATCTGAAGGGGGGTCAAATTGACACCCCCTCAGTAAAAACTTGGTCTCAAATAGCCCAGCATAGGGTTAAGGTAATACATCTAGGAGTGACCACACCCCTCTGGCAAGCTATTCTTGGCATCACTCCCAAAGGTGGGCCTCACCAATAGGCTGCCGCAGAGGATGCAGAACCTGGATGTCCATCGGTCTGTGGAGCACCATGGCAACGCTGTCCCGAGGTCGACCGTTGAACTTGTGGGCTCGCTGCACCTTGCGTAGCTCCCAGTCTGTCCAGTAGACGAAGTCACCGAAGAGACTCATGGCAAATATGTGAGGCACCTCTGAAACGACTGTGCGCCTGTTTGGAGTGCAATTCATTTTATAGTTGTCATGTCAAATCATATAATGTCAGTTCTCTTCAAGACCAGTATCGATCAATTTCAGAACATTTATCAATTCATAATATGAGATATACAACTGTACTTGTGAGCTAAACTATGCTACAAAGAATAACCAATCAATAAAGGTCAATAAAGATCATCATTCAACTAAGTCAATGCTCATGGATCTGTGATGTACGGATTAAACTTGTACTTTTCAAGAGCTTTTTGTTTAAGACAGAGAAAAATACTTGTACATTTCAATATCATTAACCTGCACGTTGAGGCTACATGTAGCTGTTTAAGTATGTGCATGTATCAGGGCATATGCTGGCAGTAAGGGGAAACAAATACAACCTAAATGACATCAATGTAAGTGATACTTGAACAACTCAAAAGCCCTTTCTATGACAAATGGGATGCAGGTGAAAGGTCTGTCTCCTAATGTGAGACAGAGACAGGGAAACAAAGACTGATGGAAAGATGTGTTAAACAACCAATAAAGGACAGATTGTCATTGACCGAGAATGACAAGGGTGTTTTAAAGTTGCCACTACAGCCATAGTGTTCGAGGCACCTTAATACCTTTCTAATTCTCAACTGACAATATTATGGTCTTTCTCTTAACTTTACCCAAGCACAAATTTTAACATCAAGCTGTAGCCCAGAAAACCTGTTACAGCTGTACCTCCTAAACACTGCTTCACATAATACTTCACTGGAATGAGAAGGAAAATAAAATGATAATAATGATGTACGAGAGTCCCACCTGTTGGTCCCGTTCCAGCTGACGAACTCGATGCGATCTTCCCTCGCATCACCCCAGAAGATAAGGCCGGTTGTGTTGTCAATGGTCAGTGCGTTTGGCCACTGGATCTTCTCAGTGACCAGTTTAATGGCATGCTGACCATCCATACCTATTTAATAAGAAGGGCAAGAAAACACATTAAGCACAGCAGTCCCTTCTGTCTGATCTTTTCTTGCTTACACAGTCTTATGCCAAGATGGCAGCACTCACGTGTCAAATGTTAGCTGAAGCCACAAACATAGCAGTGACGAGAAGTATACCCCTAAAGGAAAGTTCTGTTACAAATGCCACTGACATTTTCCATTTGCTCACAGTAACAAACTAGGGTCTAACACATCGTGCAGTGCAAGGTAAAGTCGAGTGACTAAGAACTAAATTCATGTTGTAACATAAATACCACACCTAATGTACAATGATATTGAATACAGAGTTTGCACATCTGTCTTTGTATCCCACAATACCTTGCTCTGATTTGAGGCCTGCAGGAAGTAAAAAAGAATTTGAACAATTTGGAGTCTTTCATGTGAACTATGTTTTCAGGAAGTTACGCAGGTTGAGTGTGTCATACAAAAAATCATTTCAGGAATCTAAAAAAGGCAAGGGCCATGAAAAAAAATTATATACATAGGTCTTTATCCATTCATACTAATTTGTTTTGCTAAACCGCCTGATAAACACATTTAACTAACAGTTTATTCGTTTTTCAAAATAAGTAAATGTCAGCAAACATGATGTCCTTGAAAGGCATTTCTTTAAACATAATCACATGAAAAAGTGATATGTGTTTGACAGATATCCGTTTCAGACTATCAGCCTCAACACACTAGTAATATATATTTGATGTGTTACAATTTAAAAAAAGTATCATGGATAGCTGTGACAAAAACGAAACAATGCTTCAAAGTCAAATCAAGCAGACTATTTTCTGCTATATCTCCTTAAAATCATCAGTCATGTTATTTTGAGAAAAAAGTATAATGGTGTGGCCTGATGAGATTATCTACAGAAGAGGGTGCTGAGATGATCATTCCATCGAAATGAATATACATCATTTGACATCACTTGTCTTCAAAGTTGACCACATGCATCGGACATTCAAACAAAATTGAAATCATGCGATGACAGAGTCACATGTAGAGACTTTCTCTTTTGTTATATTTTATGTTTGTGTTCATGAAATTAGTATCTTCACAGAAACTACACCAAATCAGCTGGAGCACCAAAACAAGGTGAAAACTAAAATCATTTGTGGTCACGTTTTGTCTTGATCAACATTTTATATTGGCACTATGTATTTAACTTGCTTTTGATTTTCAATACAATACAGATGTATGTAGTGTACATGATACACCCAGTCCCATGAGCAGTGAATGAGAGGAATTAGAATGTGTACTCCCTCAATTCTCTGGCAGAGTATCCAGTAGGAGGCACCAAAACTTAAGTGTATTGTAATTACATTATAATTTGATCATGGAAAAAAAATAATAAAGCCAAATCTAATCAAGCAAAGTCATTTTTAGTGGTGACCTGACTACAGCTTTGTCTAAACAAACAGCGAATGACCACAATTCTCCCTTTGTTACACGGGCTCCATTTCTGGTTGCACATGGAAACTTATAGAATTGGTGGATACATGTTACAAGAAAACCTACTTGATATGAATGTTCATAAGTGTTGATAATTTGTACATACAGATTGTAGTTGGTGACATTTGTGTACATGACTATACTGCAGCTAGTTTTACACCATTCCAATGTCCAATCACACTAACATTCCCAGATGACACGAGCATTTCCCCATTCATTCACATCCCAGGATTCCCTCAGGCAATGCATGACATGCTCGCATGCCATCTCCTCTTCCTTGTCTACGAAGCTATCCACAACCAAGAACCCGGGACCAGACCCAGGCTGCCCAACCTGGTGCACCCTTACCACTCCAGTGTATGTTCTGATTTCAAAAAATGTAATATGATATTTGTGATTGAAAGCCAAATAAATAATAATGATAATAATAACCCTCATCCAGATCATACCTCCAGAACATAATCTCTCTCCGATCCTATCAATCGACTTCTTCTGCATTTTGACGTCTATGTTCCCGTGCTACTGCCCACCTTCAAAAGCTTCAACCAAGGCATGCTACAGAGAATGCTCATTTGTAGTTATTGTAATCAAGTTGTGGAATGATCTCCCCATTCATATACCAGATGCCCCATCAGCAGAATCATTGAAGTCACTTCCAAAAACTCACCTTTTTCTATAATTGGTCACCCGCCCCCAAAGTCAATGTACTGGGAGTAAACCTCATTACTTTACCCGCCCTATTACTGATACACGCTGATGTACGCCATATCATTCTTTATTTAATTGTAATCTGTAATTTTTACATGTTTGTTACATAATGTACCTCTCATATTTCATTTTTCCTTTCCTCTCATCCTCCCCCAGTGCTTAAAAACATTTTAAAGCATGTTACAGATATAACATATTACTAAACACATATCATTATCATTATTACTGCTGCATCATTCTACACCACTGCACCTCCTCCACCTAGCACCCTTCACTCTCATCTCTACATGGGCTCCTCCCTGTTCCCAACATCCCCCATGGGTGGCTCTTCCCTAATCCCAACATCCCCCATGGGTGTCTCCTCCTACCCCCACTAAACCATAACGGGCATAACTTTCCATGCAACACATACATTTCCACTTTTACCATGCTTTTATGATGACATTCCTTTCATGCATGCAGACATGTTCTTTGTAAACTATACCTACATCTCACTGCTATTACAGACACAATTTGCTCCTACAGCAGTTGTAATCATGTGAGTGCATTACACCTGTAACATTCACAAGAAAACTGAACCACACAAGAGAAACAAGGTCACATGAGAACAAGAAGGACACAAGCTCCACAGAGTTAGCGTCCTTCTGTCTTCAAATTGATGATAGACAGTGAGAAAACATATTGCTGCTGAACGAGGCAAAGAGACTAACAGTACAAAAGAAGGTTTCGTAACATGTATATACCAACATGGATCACACATACAGATGACTGTGCTCTACAGCAGATTAAAGATAACTTGCATAAACAAGCCACTGCACAAAAACTTTTACATCCATTCATGGCATGACTATTGTCACGTTCATCTCTTTTCCACAAAGTTCAATTTTTCAAATACTCAATACCGGTGGAATGTCAGCACATTCAGCAGCATCACTGAACACATTATTCCTAAAAATAGTAAAAGATAAATGCATGCCACTACACATTATTCTTTTAATTACTGTTACTTCAAGTCAATCAACCTACTAACAAATTCAAGATGATTTCATTGTCTTGCATTACTCAGAGAAGCAGTGCATAACTATAATAAACTATATGTTAACAATCCTATGTTGAAAGCACTGCATCATTGGATGTTCACTAAGGGAGAAAATAAAGTTAACTAAATTATTTTTATGAGATAGTGCAGAGTTTGCTAGCAGAACTACTTTACTGAAATCATCAACACCTTAAAGACAGGAAAGATATTTCAACTTACTTGCACGTCCAATGTGAGGGCTCGACCCCCAGTCTGTGTAGAACAAAAGACTGTGAACAAGAAAGGAGTCAATGTCAAATGCAGGCCTACAGTGATTGCTCAATAAAATCTGGAGTACGTCCATTCTCTTGTTTTAATATATTTCATTTGTTTAATAACTGTTCTTTTGTATACGTATGTTTCACACATATCTGGAGGTATGTTTTCACTGCCAACTGACGAAAGAGAGATAAAAAACTCTTTCATAAGAAGTATGATGACGGTATAAAACACATGGCCTGAATACTAATTAAAACAATCTTAAAATGATCCCTACCATTGTTTTCTTGTAACAAATGAGTATTCATGAGTTCATCACTTGACCCGTCATTTCCATACAAATATTTGCATGACATTTTTCTTAGTCATTTATATTGTTAACTCGTTGCTGTTGAAGACAATTTCATAGAGAATCAACAAATTCACATACTTTTCTTTTCAATTTCTTCTTCTGTGTTAGCCTTTAACCCTAAAAAGACTGGGGGGGGGCCTAAAAGGCCCCCCCTCGACATTTCGCGCGATTACTCAGCAACACGCAATGCTCTCGCCGCGATGCTCTATGACTTTTTTCTTTCGAGTTTCCCGCACATTTTGACACCAAATTTGTGACGCCCGGGGGTACGGTTCTGAAGTTACATAACTTTTTGTACATGCACGTGAGACCGAAAATGGCTCAAAAATGTGATTTTGTGTACAAAGTCAATACAAATTGAGTTTTATCACATGGTTCATATAAATATGCTTATTTTTACTCTCAATGGCTAAAATCAATTTGTTTTAGTAGTATTATGCTTCAAAAAGGGTCTGCCACAAATTTTGCTGAAAAAAACAACAAAAACAAAATGTCATAAAAACAAAGAAATACATAAGAAATTCATAAAACAATAAAATAAATAAGAAATTAATTTTGATACCGAATTTTTTTTCAAGTGCATTTGCTAAGAATGCCACAAAGAATATCTAGACCAAAAATGAACACTTTTGGAGCTTTATTTACTGATTTAGATCAAAAAGTCTGATTTCTTGCATAAATTAGCATAATTAATCAAAATAAAATAAAAGAGGACTATTTTGGAAAATTTAAATATACGATCTTGTAGATTACATCGCACACTACCATTGTGCAAATTTTCGCGGCGATCGCGCGATCCACGGCCGAGATCTGAAGGGGGGGCCCTTTAGGCCCCCCCCCCAGTCTTTCGAGCTACCAAAATAGCCCAGTCTTTTTAGGGTTAAGTGTCATAGGCAGCTTTTTGATGGATTGTAGCACATTTGGTGTCCACTATTATCATTATTATCACTATCATTATCATCTTCATCATCATCACCATCACCATCATCACCATCATCACCATCATCATCATCATCACCATCATCATCATCATCACCATCACCATCATCACTGTAGTAGAAGACCTTTACAGGGCTGACTGTCACTTCACTCAAGACTTACCCACGTCCCGGTTCAACAGCTATAGCTCTGGGCTCATCCAAGTTCTCTTTGAGCAGAGTCTTGCGATACCTGCCGTCCAGGCGGGACACCTCAATCACATTCAGACCCTTGTCACACCAGTAGAGGTTTCGTCCCACCCAGTCCACTGCTAGGCCATCTGGGTTGAGTACCCCAAGGTCATGCAGTACCTACGGAGAAACAGGGCAAGACATGGCACTTAATGCACACAATTTTTACATGTTCAATCCACTGCCACCCTGATTGTCCCTAACAACTGCAGGTCTGTAGTTATCATGTCATATATTTTTATAAAATGGCTATATGGATCCTGATCAAATGATTGGCTGAGAGCAATATCACATGACCAGTCTTTAATTTTGCCCAACAGCGGGCATAAGTTATTTTACCATTGACCGCGTACTAATGATCAGTACTAACGACCACTCAGAGATACGGGCATGACTGTGGCATGCTGTACTCATGCTCAATTACATCGCATATAACTGTAAAAACTCAAAACAGTGGCACAGCTATCTAATTTCTGTAACAATGTGTCGACAACCTTGCACAGCATAAACTCTATTCGATCATATATTGAAAACACTGAGCACAATCCCTAGTTGCAAACTTCCATAGTTTGGCGGATTTTCTCAGCAGTTGTTACATGTTGGGAAAAGAAATATCAAGTCAGCAGCTCTGACAATGCATTTCTATTGTCAAGTTACGATGTTTTAGTCATGACAAAAACAGAAAACTTGAAGCAATTACTGCATCTCACTCCACCCGAGCCTACTGCATAGTAACTTCGCAATACCTGAAGTGCAAAAGTGAACAATGAAAGTGCGACTCTCCTTGATCTCTGTGTGGCGAGTATGGGTGCATAAGACCATCTCATTAATTTGCATACAGCGTATGGCCAGCCCACGGACCTAACCGTTAGTGACAAAATGTTCACATTTATATATGATAGGGAGAACTGAGTGCAATGTTTTTCTCAGCCTGCCTACGGTGATACATGGAATTTAATGCTACCTCTGTGGTGCCCTCTTTGATGTTGGCCCGGCTAATCTTGCTGTTCTGCTGAGTGACATCAGACCAGTAGATGGTCTGCTCTCTCCAGTCAAAGTCCAGTGCTACAGCGTGCGTCACGTTGACGTTGGCGTGGGAAAAATTGGATCCGTCCACTCCGACGATTTGCAGCTGGTAGCGATTGGAGAACAGCAGGTGGGGCTTGGGCTCTGCAAGGAGTCGACAACAGGAGATGTCCGATGTCATTTGAGCCATTCCACAAATTTCACACTAGCCAAAAAAATCTATCCTTCATTCCAGGACCTTTTTGGTGCTAATACATATTTCTATATAAAAAAAACATCACTTGAGGAAAAAGTCATGTTGTGTAAGTAGCATCAAACAATGGCAAAATGCTCTATCTACAAACCCTAAATAAAGCACCCTCATTCTCGGTGTACAAGTGTGAATCACATCGATGACTGCAGTGAAAGTATTTCTGTCTCAGAATCCTATTCAATGAAATTATGAAGGAATCTGCAATAGCAATAGGGGTCAAATGTTACCGTCTTTTGCTAAGAGCAAAAAGATACTGTTGGATTTGAGATTTGACTCTACATGTATGTGCATACATCATTCTTTATGGAAATAGCACACTCAACTACACGTAAATTCAGTCAGATTTCATTAAGTTTGTAATCATAATTCATGGCCAACATTCTACAATTCATAATTGCAGTCAAAAAGATGCTCTCTAAAAGCCCTGTCTGTATTTTCAGTTCAAATCATCTGTGCCTGGTATGCAAATATACACGGTGAGGACACCCGAATAATGAAGCACTCACGGTTGGCCTCCAAGGCACATGTCATGTGGTCATTCAGCAGCCGGAATCCAGGGGTGCAGTAACACCAGAAACCATTGTTATGGTTCAAACATCCCTGGGAACATGGCATGTCAACTTCACAATCTGTGTTGACACAAGGAAGAAAAAATAAAAAAAGATTATAAAATCACTTGTTCAAAAGAACAATTTGAAGCCCCACATCATTTCTCAACAAAGAGAGATCTCCAAAGTCAGTCATCACTCTTCTGAAAAATAACCAAACAAAAGACCCAATCGATTGGTAAAGTATACTTATCACCAAAAATGTAAATGATTTATACCAAGAAGACGATTAACACTGAGCAAAAACATATGTACTTTATGGCCTTCATCTCAACTGCCAAAATATCCACAATGAAATATTTGCACCATGCAATTACCAGTAATTTTTCTCTCTAACATTCAAGCAGTTGCATCCAATATGTATTCATGTGAATTGAAATCTTACTCTCGAAGGCACAACTGCCACACTAGAAAATTTCAGCTTGAAAAATAACAAATCACTGCAAACACTGACCGCAATTCATTTCATCGGAACCGTCACCACAGTCATTGGAGATGTTGCACTTTGCGGAGAACGGCACACATGCCCCATTAGCACACTGGAACAGGTTGTTCTTGCTGCAGTTATTGGGTTTCAGAGAAGCTGGACATTCAAAAACAAAAGAGACACAATGCTTTAATCATTCATTGTATAATCATGATATTGCACAGATATTTCAGAGGTCAATCTCTGACTGCAAAGCTCTAACTGTGATATCTCGAAGAGATACAATGGGTACACTGCACCTTGAAATGACAATGAATTGTGAAGATATATCATAATTGTGGTGTAAAATTTTTGGTCAGAATATCATATAGATATGTGACAACTGCAGAAAACTTTGTCTTGAAGGGTTGAAAAGAATAATTCAGAAGTTTATGTGATTTAACTTTGCTTGGAAGAATGCTTGCAGGTACACCATGTAGTTGAGTGCATGAAGTTAATATGACTTCATTAAACTAAGCAATAAAGGCCGAAATGAGTTTGATGGTCACCTGAATTTTAACATAAATTCAACATTGATACAAGTCTCGCGGGTTACCTTGATAGTATAATGACATTTATCTGCTTTGTGACCTCCTTATCAGGGGCCTCACTGACAATCACAACTTACAATTCTTTACCTTAAAGGGTACTCACACAAAATATAATCCACTAAAACACTAGAAATAGCTTACATTCACAATCCATCTCGTCCGAGTCGTCATGGCAATCCTTGTCCCCGTCACACACCCACTGAAGAGGAATGCAGCGTCCATTGTTACATCGGTGTTTGTCATTTCCACAAGTTGGAAATTCTGGAAAGTAATTCGACCAATGGAAGTTAGATACATGCACATAAAAAGGAAGCCAGCACGCCAGCACAACCACCTGACAGCAAATATGTATTTGGCAATACCAAGATTTCTGGAGTCTGTAACATCACGCCAATTGAGTCTGTTTTATGTCATAATTTTATGTGATTGTTTCTTTCAATTTGACTTTCTACGTTCGTTCACTTCCTTATTTATCATGCATTATTTCATGCTCTTTACATTTTTTAAAGATAATAAAAAGTTTTGGTACCTCAAAAGTTTCCGTCAATTTCCTTGTCTTAGTTTGTGTTTCAGGTTAAAGTACCTTTCATATAACTAACACTGTGAGACTTACTCGCCCCAAAGTGCTCTCTTGTCTTAGTAATCATGCAATTAACTGCGACCAGCAGCCCCATACGCATAGCGACCAGCAGCCCCATACGCATAGCGTAATCGGGCTTCGCATTGTAGCATTCAGGATCATGACAGATTTAGTATTGCGGGTACATGTCAAGTTAAAATCCCAAAATTTCTTCAATTTGAAGACTTACCAATTAAGTTGAAGTATTGAAAACAGGCTTAGGGCAACGTTTGGTTCTGCCAATAGTCCCTTTCTGTTTGAATTGATGACTGAATGTGACTCGGTCGAGAGGACCGTGAGAGAACTACGTACACTGAATACTACAGCCAGTGCATGAGAACACATCACATACATGCACACAGATTTCAAATCCATGAACGGATAAGATGTTTGTGAGCTATGCGTATGGGGCTGCACGGTGCTGGTCGCAGCGTAGTCAGTGGTTTCGTACAATACACATACATTGTACTATAATTTTCGCCGCGGTACCACGACGGCTCTGGTACAAAACCATTATTGCATGATTACTAAGACATGAGAGCACTTTGGGGCGAGTAATTCTCACAGACAACGTACTTTAACCTGAAACACAAACCAAGACAAGGAAATTCAGGGAAACTTTTGAGGTACCAAAACTTTTTATTATCTTTAAAAGCATCATCATTTATAAACTATGTAAAAATCCTGTCTTAATTTCCAGTAATGTTTTTAATTGGACGATTCAAAATGAATTGAATTAAAAAAAAAAATTGAATTGAATTGAATTGAATCAATAGAAAGAGATTGTTAAGATATTCAATGCCAAATGCTGAAATGGATGCTTCCCCAAGTGTAAATTGACAGACCATTTTGGTCACCTGGTCTACGCAAGTTCATCCTTTGTTTAGACATAACTGACGAATTCCATAGAATGTTATGTCAGGCAAGTTTATGTATTACAACTTGTATGTCATTTTGAAAACGAACGAAGTGCCTAACCAACTGATGAGAGAAAAGAAAGGTCGTTTGTACCCATGCGCACATGAGGTAACTCTGAACTGGTTTATTCTCTACTCACCACACGTGTCTGGTTCATCTGATCCATCACCACAGTCATCGTCATGGTCACACGTCCACTGTTTCTGGATGCAGCGACCGTTGGCGCAGGCAAACTCCTCATCCTTACACCTCGTCACATCTACACATTAGAGGAAAGGGAAAAAGACAGATAGATTTAGAATACATACAGTACACATACACACGCGCACAAACACACATTCATATATGACGATGATAATGATGATGATGATGATGATGATGATGATGAGCATTTATAAAGCGCCATTTATCTGTGGAACATTCAAAGGCACTAGTGGCTCCCACAATATGTCAAACATCATTCAAAAAGTTGCTAGAAAACTAGGTCTTCAGTTTAGATTTGAAGGTATCAAGGTTATTACAATTCCATTACTGCATTGGTAGAGAGTTCCACAGACATGGAGCAACCAATGAACAAAATAATCAAAGCAATTTTTCTGGCCAGTCTATGACAAACTAACATGGATTTAAGCCGAGGATGCTGACACTCTTGACTACATTTTGGGAGCCTGGTATATCACACTCCCATAATGGACAGGTCACCGTGTCTTCCTCTCTTTAACATTGTCCCATCTCCTGCTACTTACATCCAGTGGGTTGGGAAATCATTTCACATCACACGCGTTTTATGAAGATGACAGAGAGAGAAGCAAGCTGTAGTTAAAAATCTTCTCCTCCCAGACAGGCAGATGCTGGATGACAAAGGAGCGTGAAAAAACAGATACTATCGACTCCCACTATAACAAAGTCCTCGGGACCGGTAGTTTTCGTTTGTTAAATTGAAATTTTGTCGTAAACAAACAAATAACAAATCGACAATAAAGAAAACAAAGAGTGGATAATGTTTGGGGCATTAATTTTCACTTCATTGTATAAACCGTAATTTATGTATAACCGTGTTTGTTAAAACGAGAATGAACTGTAATGCTTAAACTTACTGCATCCCAAGGACGGGTGCTCATCTTCATTGTTTCCACAGTCGTTGTCTCCGTCACAAACCCACGTCTGTGAGATACACCTCCTCTGGGCAGTGCAGCGGAACATCCCACCTGAACATGTCTTGTTATCTGTGACAGAGGAAAAACAAAAATGAATTTTTACTATCAATCCACTACAGACCCAAAGCTCTCTGCATAAAATCTCTGCTTTTCTAACATGATATATGCTGTATTTGCCCCATAACTGCAATGATATCCTACAAAACGATAGTTTAGCATCCACAAACTAAGAGATTAAATGTGAGCTACAGTTTCTAAACTCTAGTAAATGTCCTTGGTTTCTTATTCTTGCACACGGATTTTATGAACACAGGCAAACTATCAGTTGCAATATAATAATGCTTGTGCACTCCAAGAGATTAAAATAGTATGAAGACTGAATGAAATACATTGATTCTTGGCATAGGTCTCTACACTGTACATACACTGTACACAATTTGATCACTACATCAGATTTCAAACTAACATATGTTTCTATGTCATATGAAATCAAGAATACCAGGGAGGCCAAAAAAAAAAAAAAAAGGATGACTTTTTTTGAAGTAGAAATGTTGCAATACAGAGAGTACACATTTTGTTTGATCAATACTGTGTGGATGTGAGTGGTCTGTCTGACTACTGATTCTACAGAACGTCTGTCCTCACACTGATCATTCAACACACATATCGTCAGCAGAGAACCAGAAGGGCATTATCGCAATTTTGGGGGGTATCGTGATATTGGTATCATATTGTAGAGCTTGATCACCTCGACAATATGGTGTCAATTCTATATTATTTTAAATTTCAGAAAAAATTTACAAATCAAAACCACAAGGGCGTTATTTCACCCTACATTTCGAACAATGCTTATAAATCTACCCAATTTTAATTATCCAATACATAAACTTTCTTATTTCATTAAAATTGATTGTTTCGGTTGTATCTATGCTCATATCTTAATAGAACTTGATAGCACCCTTCTGGTTGTCAACCAAAGACATCTGCATTTAGGTGAGAAAGAAAGAAACATTATCCAACTTACAGCAATTATGGAGGGTGTCATTCTCGTCACTGTTATCACCGCAGTCATTGTCACGGTCACAGACCCAGGGTTCAGGGATACAGTTACCATTGGCACAGGCATACTCACCGGGGGCACAGGTCTTAGCTGGAAGCAACAATGAATAATAATACATTGTAAAAATAATGATAGAGAGACTCTAATAAAGAGCTCATTCTACCTAAAAAGATACTCATAGTGCTGTGGAAAAGAGCACATATGTATCATGTCACAATAGAGTATCACTGTGACAGAAGATGTAAGAACAATAAACAAACAAACAATATACGTACATATATACAGGCACATATACAAGCATCCCTTGGATTTGGAGGTATGGCATTATGACACATAAATTGGGCATAATTAGACGTAGGAAGGCAATTTTGAATAGGACAAGAAATGAAGGAATAAACTAAAAAAAATTTGCACATGATGGAAAAATCATTTCAAGTTTAATGAAATACCTACATGAATACCTTGTATTTGACAACTTTTAGATACTCCCATCATGTACATGAATGTAAAAAGTACATGATAGAAGCTTCGCGGAAAATCAACCTAAACATGTAAATCAAGATGTCACTGACTTTAGTTTCAAAGACAAAATAAAGTCTACAGTATGCAGCTTAACAAAGAGAGAGTCTCCCTTGCAATCATACAAAGTTACCTTGCCAGTTGAAATTACATCAACATTGTCATATGTCAAAATGTAATGTAAGATGTCACATAATGATGAATTTATGTCTCTTCTTGTGGTTTTTGTTCTTTGGTTTTAAGGATTATTTTGTGTGTTGATAAAGACAAGTACTCACAGCATTGTGGTTGTTCCTCATCGGAGTTATCCTCACAATCATTCTCTTTATCACACACCCAAGACTGCTGGATACATCGACCGTTGGGACACTGGAACTGATCTTCAGTGCAGGGTGCACTGGTAGTCCCTCCCTCATCTATCGCCATAGTAACCGGAGAATCAGATGGCAGAGCATCAGAGTGAGGTATAGAAAGTTTGGGATAATTTTAATACCTTCCATGAAGAGTTCAGCTTTGCAATAAGTATTCTATAAGTTTAGAACCATTACCTGGTAGTGATTTGGCATGGCTTTGGCTTTTGTAACATTTTTGAAGGACCATATCATATCGCTAGAGCATTACTATCATATAAACATTGAATTCAAATTCATGGATTATATTCCCTGTAGAATCATAGACAGAAAGTTAGATAGTACACAGGACACACACATGATCAGTTTTGACGTCACATTTGTCCTAAATAACAATATCTCATAATACTATCAAAACCTGATTCCAAATTCATTTATCTTCTCCAAGCTTAGGCAGGTGGTACTAAGTATTACTGTCAGACAGCCATGCTTTGACAAAATCACTGGTCTCAAGAAGTAACATGCTCCATCTGCGGTTTACACAAAACCACCTAACAAGTACGTCAAAGCATTTCAAGAGTAACAATGTACATAGTTTTGCCAAATGGAATACAGCCTTGATGTAAGACATGTAATTTGGCAAAAACATGTATCTCAATAATGGATATATGTGGTTTTGCAACATCATTTTGAGCCAGAATTACAAATGGCTTAAAATAATTGAAAAACCAAATCAAGTTGAAGGGCCAAATTTTGGCAGACGAGAGGCCACGCATAAATGCATCAAAAAAGTTGAAAACCTAAAATTGACAAAAATTTGAAATACACCGTTTTGCCAAATCACAGCTGGAGAAAACAGTGTCCCCTTTGGTGGTCTCACCTTCATCACAGTTGAGCTCATCTGTACCATCCCCACAGTCGTTGGCTCCGTCACACCTCCAGGACGGATGGATGCACACAGTGGTGTTGGGACAGTTGATGAACGTGGAAGAGTTGGTCAACACAAAGAAGATCTCCTTGCTCCATTCCTTACAGTCAATTGGAGCTACACAGGCAGAATTCAAATTTCATCATTATCATCTGCACAGGACATTTTAGTGGTGCATTAAAAACGCGTATTCTCGTCTGCTTGATTTTCACTGTGCAACATGAAAGCATATTGCACAAAACGTAGAGGCCAAAATAATTGCACTAATTCCCCACACGCTACCTTTATTTGTGGTCGTGCAATAATACATGTATTCGGTTTCATGTCTTGCGCGAGCACTTGCGCCAAGGCTTGTTACTGTACTAGTGCTCTCATCTTTTGATTCATGCAATATTGGCCCTAACTCGTGCAATATTCCCTGGTATCCCATTCATTGTCATCATGTACATGCACTTGTAAAATATGGAAGCAAATCAAACACAGAGGACACATTCAAGAGCAGCTTTATGTCATAGCACAGGGACCATGGAACATTGTTGGGGGGGGGGGGTCCTGTGGATGGGAGGGTCCCCCTCCTGCTCAAAAGAATGTACATACAAAACCTTCAGAAAGTCATGGGTGTTGTGATTTTTTTGTCAGTTTTCTTTTTGTTCATTTTTTTTCTTGAATTCTTTTTTCCCCCCGATTCCCCCCCCCAAAAAAAAGGGGCCTAAACCTCATGGTTCCATAGCCCCTGTAACATATTAGCTTAGTACAGAAGAGTTTCTAGATGTGGAATGATATCCACATCGGTCATTCTGATATAGCATGCTTGTGAATAAGCCTCACCTGAAACCATTCAACCCATTTAAATGAAGATCACCTGATTTACAAAATCTGAAATGGCACAAACAGAAATCATTTTTCCCTCTTTCTAGAATTTTCATGACAAGTATCCTGTAATGTACAAAGGATAGTAATGAAGATTTAGTAAACTCACTACAATTAGTCAGGAGTTCATCTGAGCCGTCGGAGCAGTCCAGCCGATTGTCACAGTGACTGGAAGCTGAAATGCATGCACCATTGGCACAGGTGAATTGGTTCTCATTGCAGCCTGTAAAAATCACACAGACGAGGAATGCAACAGTCAAACAGAATAGCCTGAAGCACATGTAACAATCTTTGTGTCACTTTTAAGCCTCTGTGCGCTTTGTAGCACAGAAATCTCCATTTCCTTGTACACTGCCTGAAATCCCTGGCACAAAGAAGGTTAACACATTCAGGAAACCATTCTTTAGCAACAAGTGTTATGTAACATGAAATTCTGATACACGACAAAAGCTACACCGAGTATTCCGCATGTTAAAGTCTCTAGGGATTCTTAGTGGGGCAAGGAATAATTTGAACATTGTTGAAGATTTTCCAAACAAATGTTTGTACATAAAGATAAAAACTTACATAGATGATGATGAAATGTCTGAAAACTTTATCAGAATAATCAACAATCATCACATCACTTGTCAAAAATGTAACCACACGATAAATTGACATTGACTTCAGTTATGTGCTGGACACAAGGGCTAGAGATTCAAGCTGACTGTTACAATTACACAATGAGCTAATGAAGTATTTGTTCTGAATATGCAGCACATGTCCCAAGGCATGGAAACATTTCTACTTACCGCAATTCTCTTCATCGCTGCCATCGCCACAGTCATCTTTGCCGTTGCAGCGTCGGTTGGACGACACACATCTTCCATTGTTGCATTTTGTGTACCCCTCGCGACAGAATCTTGTATCTATCAGGAGAAAAGAGACAAGCATCGTAAAAACCTCCATGCACGACTGCTACTATCCTACATAACATCAGTGGTGAGACGTAAACCCTGTATCACCTATTCCAACAACACACAATGAAATTAAAAGTGTGTATTTGGAGCATATGAAAGCCACTATCTATCATTTGCAGACAAAAAAAAAAAAAAGCTTTAGAACTTCAAAAGCTAATAGTTCCAAAATGTGAGTTAGGGACAGAAACAACCAATGTTAAAATGTTAATAAGTGTAATCAAGCCCTGCACGTGCATGCAACTGGCCTACTCACTGCAGTAGTTAGAATTCTCATCCGATCCGTCCCGACAGTGGTACTCCCCATCACAGCTCTCCTCATAGAGCACACAGGAGCCATCCCGGCAAATAAACTGACCACTGTTGCAGTTTGTGTCGGTAGCTTAAGGGAAGAAGAGAACAGATGATGGACTTACACAGAGCATGCTGGATGTTCACAATTTATCAAAGCAGTGAATTTTTTAGAATTTCATGACAACAACTCATGAAAGACACAATCTGTCTGATATACCTAGAGAACATTATTCACCAAAGCCTAACGTTGGACTGTTCTCAGTACTGCACATAACACAACCAACACCCTCACATGATCAACTGTACAAACTCTACAACAACAACCTCAACCACAATAGGTTTAGTAAAAGAGAGCAATATGACTTAAAGGAAATCTAGAGAAGGAGACACAAGTATGTCTCGTATTGAGAAAGAAGACTTGAAATTGATCACATTATTTACCTTCATGTAGGTTGCAACCAATAACACTATTTTGTGAAAACATGTGATTTACTGTTTTAATTGATTAAACTAAGTAACGGCAGCATTACCATTTTCTTGGCTTCAATAGATTTATGCTATTCAAACTTAACCCTAAACACAGACAGGTTTATCACTCAACATGATGATGGCTTCCCCTCATCCCATTATACACACAAAGATAGGAAACTGTGAACACAGCCACAATGAAAAAAAAAAAAAGACAAAACAAAAAGAAACTTGGTGGCAAAAGCCACTTTCAAGATTAATTTCATTCATTGTATCCAGCACACAAGAATTTTCTATCAATAAACTTTGTGGGTAGAAGTAATTAGCAAGCCACTGAATAGGAGAAAGTGACTTACTGACACATCTTGTTTCATCAATCAGCTGCTGCCTTTCAGAACAATTGCAGATAACATGGCCGCTCACGTTTACTGTGCATGTGCCATCACATCCTCCGTTGTCATAGTAACATGGATAAACCGTACCTATGGGGACAAACACAAAGAATCAGTGACATTCCTTGCTGACAGATTAGACATTTTCACAATCCAAATCATTTTTCACAGTATTGATAATATTAGAGGGATTTTCAGAGCAACATTATTTCACAGAAAAAAAAGGAATTCCTATACCTTAAACAGGGTAGGTGTACATATGTCCATTCACTTGATTTATTTTCATAGTTCTGCATGACTCATTTTAACATGATGTATACAAAGCTGTATATTGTTAAAAATAATGACAGGATAATGTAATCATTGACCATAAAGCATGAAATTTATAACAAAGGGGATCTCATCATTGTGACTGTGGGACCAATGCTATCTTTTCCTTGTATTACAGCAGCCAAAAATCACATAACACTCTTGCACAAGCATCAGATCGGAAGACCGACAGAGAGCCGGTATGTTTGTCACTTACAATTGTTGACATCTTTTGCCATGACAACAATGCCCATGGGCTGCTGGGGGATGTTGTGTCGGAGTATGGTGACATCGCCTGCTGTGTACTTGTCCACCCGGATGACTGCACGCCGGACCCAGTCTGTCCAGTAAACATAGTCCTCAAAGACGGCCAAACCAAAGGGATGGACGGGATCTGTTATCAGAAGAACCTGTGTGCGTGTACCAATGGAAGTGTTAGTAAAAACAGTGTACTGACATTGCCAGCACGTAAACTACCAATAATATCTACCAAAAAATTACAATTTGACTTTCTGCAATGATAACCTTAAAAGCAGTACATCAATCAAAATGCAACTTCAGGGTATGAAACTCTAACTGATCATCTACATCCTGCAAAAAATCCCATTCGATATGCTACAGTGGTCACAGAGATGGGGATCATGATTTCTTTTGTCATGTCGACTACTAAAACACTGATCAATTCAGTGCTTATTCACCGTGCACAACTTTTTGAGTTATTTTGCACACAGGCAGACAAATGCCGGCAAAAACATAACCTCACTGGCGGAGGTAATAAACTCAAGATAATAAACAGGTAATAGTAATAAAGATAATAAAAAGGTAATGAGAAAAGATTTGGATAGATAATCTTGGAAACAAACAGCCGATGACAGGTACTCACCACTCTGTTGCTTCCATTGAAGTCGCAGCGTTCTATCTTGTCCAGCTTGGCATCAGACCAGTACAGCCTCCGAGCTTTGTGGTCGATGACGAGGCCATTGGGCATCTGGATCCTATCTGTTATGATATCAGTCACATTGCTGCCGCCGTGTGTCGCCCTCTGAATACGTGGATTGGCTTCATTCCAGTTTGTCCAGAACATATAACTGAGAAGTTATAAAAGCATGAAGAAAAAAATGTTCATCCAGAATATACAACTGTCAGTTACAGCGGCATGATTACATATTCTGCTTGTCTTGCGCCAACAGACACAAATGTGAATGACTTTAGTATTCCTTATTCGAGTCATAATTGGGTATTACAAAATAATTTTTTAACTTTCAGGATACTCTTTAACTTTTCTGTGCCACTGATTAAAATGTGCTCAAATTGCACAAACAAACCTAATGGCCTGGTAATTAATGTGGCACGTAGAGGGTTAACCCAAGGAGAAGCTGATTTTGCTCTAACACACATTTCTCATAGACACCTGCCGGAGTGTACTGGGACTAGTCTTCACCGGGGTAAGTATGTGCACATACTGTTTGAGCATTTGTTCAACGATATATTGAGACAAACATAAAAGTAAAAGTCGTGCATCAATGTTAGATGTATTAATATTGTTCTCTCAAATTCGACTTTTCTTGTTACATTGTATCTTCTGGTCATGCATGTGCAAGACCAAACCTACAACATAGTTAATATACATGCACTTTTAATCAATGGTGCAGCACCACTTGAATATAGCATTTACTCTGGACTGAATTCCTATCCAGCCTGAGAATTTCAATAATGTATGTTTTATGACCTCAACTACAAAGTGTACTTGTTCATACACATCATAACTTCATATTCTGTTATTTATTTTTCTGAGGTAACATGAGTTCATGAACACAATGCATGCAAAGAAAAAGAAAAAAAAATAACAAGTAGCTTTTTGTATTATTTCGTTGCAACAGTGCATGCATAAAGATCTTAGTAGCACCAGTTATATTGTGTTGTAATTGAAGCTCTCTAATATAAATAAAATGAAAATAAGCTCACTTCAGACACATGTAAAGGACAATGCCTCTTGGATGGTCAGCAGCGGTCAGTCTGACTAGAGCCTCTGCTCTGGATGGGTTGTCCAGTGATAGACGACTGATGGATGAATTGGTGTAGCTTGTCCAGTAGATCCAGTTGAAAACTGGATCATACGCAATGCCTTCTGCTGACCCAATACCTGCCAAACACGATAGCACAAAAAGAAATTTAAAATTCAACTACTGTATAAGCTGTTACTTTCGAGAATTTCTTGTAGCACTGTTGGACCGCAAATTCAACAACACGCAAAAATGTTGCCATGCACTAGGGTAATAGTACACTTACAAATAGGTGCGATGTCAATTCCCAAAAATAGCATCTTGCGAAAATGTTCTCGACAATCTCACTCAGGAAAATATCTGCACGTGAATATTACAGCTTATACAATACTAGATATAAGACAAGCAACTGCACATTAAAAACTCAACAGACTTTGAATATATGTGAATGCTGAATGTGCTTAATTTTCTTCGGTGAAAAATATCAAATCACATAATTTTATGAGATGAACTGGATTTTCTTTTCTAATATCCCACAGGGTAAGGTGCAAGGGATCATTAGGTCAAAGTCTGGTAAAACACCAAGACTCACACAGGCTCACTTTGGTTTCGATCCAACTGATGTGATTAGAGTCGCAACTATTCTCTCTGAAACTGTGCAATTTGGACCACAACTTAAGTCTTGCTTGCATACATGTATGTGTGAAACCAGAATGCAAATAGAGCGCAATTTGAAACAAGATTGTGTGCGAATGTGCCTACAGTCTTGTTCTTGATTCAACAAATATGCTGTACTCCAGAATTCAAACATATAAGGAAAACTGAAAACATTTCTACTTCGTTTCCATGGCAATCCTCACCAGAAATGATGGTTTTGAGACCAGTCCCGTTGATGTTGATGACTTGGATGCTGCCCAGCTGGATATCTGTGAAGAAGATGCGCCTGTGGTCATAGTCCACGGCCAGCCCGATCACATTGCGGATGAATTCTGGGTTGGTCAGCGGCTGGACCGGCTGGTTCTTGTCCGAGGCGTTGTACACATTGATGCTCTTGATCACATTCCGTTCCGAGTACAGCATATACGCCTCATGCTCTGTGAGGGAGGGGGGATGAAGTGGGTGGACGGTCAGATAGAAAACCATGAGAGGCGTCAGTAAGAAGCTAGCAGGAATGATTGTGTAGTGACACAAGATGAGATTCACAAACACTAGGGCAACTGGTCACACAGTAGAGCACAGTAGAAGTGATTTTTAGTTTGAGTCACAACAAGCTGCTTTATGAAAATGAAATATATCTTTAAATATTCTGATTAAAAGTCATTACATGTAACCGAACACTTGGTTCAGCTTTCAAGTAAAATTCCAAGTTTGCCCCACTAAGGAAGAGGAAGCTGTCTATGTATGTGCATTGGAAATGCCAATCAGACAGCCTTGTTCAGACGACAGTAGAAGGAGATGTAGAAGGGAAGGCCAGGCCAGGACATAGGAAAACAGAATGGATTAACATCAGGAAGTGGACAAATGGAGGAATCACCATGGCAAGTGCAAAGCCACACAAGAGAATGCAGAGGGTTCTACGAGGACTAAGGCAATACAGCAACATCAACCAAGTTAGGCCTACACGTACTCTTTCCTCTGGCAAAGCTCCAACACGTTTCATGAGATTTGTGTACAATTCTTAAACATGCACTGTGAGGCCGAGACATGACGCCTACCTTCACAATTGCGGCCATCTTCAGCGACAGTGCCATGCGCACATGCACAGGTGTGGTTGGTGCCTCCCAGGTAGAAGCAGAGTTGGGAGCAGTTTCCGTTATTCACACTGCACGGATTTAAGCTGCTACGTGCAGACAAAAAACAAAATGAGAAGAGAATTTCCAAAGTCATTGGAGTGACTCTCTCTGTTTTAAACCAAATCTGTACCTGCTATAGTAGTCAGGTTGAGCCAAAGTTAAGCATATTTTAGATGGAGTCACATAGGGCCACTGCATTCATTTTGATGTTGATACCATTCTGTCAAAAAATGGCACGTTGTAACAAATACAAGGAAAACACTCGGCCTTAACAGTTTTCCAACAGGCAAAAGCGACACTGACAAAACCAGAGACAACCTAGAGGGGATTTTCAACAAAGGGCAAGAGTAAGAGAGGATTATAGAGAGAGGTGATATGAACATGAACATTTGTAACGTCATGGTCATGGTCATGGTGCCGAGAAAGGCAGATAGAAAACATCTATGAAGAGAGATATGGGAGAAGGGGATGACGGAAATATCGACAAAAACGTTTGTCTATTATTATAACCAAGTTTTGAGTGATATCTGAAAATCCCTAATGAGAGGTAACATTATGAATATCTTGTGGGAGTTTATTCCACGGGAATAGAAAAGAACACAGGTGAGGGACAGTAACCACTTTTTTTTTCCGTTTTCATTTCTCTTTTCGTCCAGGTATGCAACAAGCTGTGAACATGAATAAAAATAACAGCAAGATCTTGACAAAGTCAAATAAAAGTCTGCCCTCGTCATAGCAAAAAGCAAACACACAAACAAACAAACAAATCAATGGCATCTAGATACTTATCTGGTTGTCTCTTGGTGCTGTAGACATGAATGTCCTTGATAGAGAGTCCCACATTGGTCAGCATGTTGGTCGCATTCCTTTTGCCGTGTTTGGGGATCCTCTTGATGGAACCAAAACCTGATGTCCTGCCGGAAGGAATCCATTTTGGAAGATGATTAATATCTGGCTCTGGAGTTTGGGGCAAGCTCACATACTAAGTGAAAATCTTTGTAAGTCTAATAGTATCAGAGCTTTTCAAATATACAGTTCTACCATTTTAATGACTCTCTTGTACTGAAAGCAGTATATCTTAATGCAGAACATGATGTGCAGTACACCATGTATGCATGCCATATTTGCTCTAGGTACTGTATTGCATTCGGGGGGGGGGGGGGGGGAATTACATGTTCTACAATAGGGATTGTTGGCACTTCATGGATCAAAATACATACGGTAACTGAAGTCTAAATTCACAAATGTACTTTTTAAGTTTATCAATCCTTATGGTAAAAAAAATGAACAGGTTTTCTGAAATGTTGTGAAACATGACAAAATGGATACACCCACCTATCTGTGAAGTAGAGATAGTTCCCACTCAGCGTTATAGCAAAAGGGTCGCTGATGTCGCTTGTCTCTCGGAAGATGTCCTCCCGTCTCCCACCGTTGAAGTCGACCCTGGCGATGTTGTCCTCCCGTGCATCACACCAGTACAGCATGTCCTCCTGGAAGTCGATGACCAGGCCGTTGGGCCACTTGATGTTCTCCTGGACGATGATCGTGCGCTCCTTGCCGTTGAGCAGCGACCGCTCAATCTTGTGGTCCACGCCCCAGTCAGCCCAAAAGAGGTAACTAGCGAGGGGCAGAGAGGGAGAGATATGGAGTCAGGATGCAAGACTGTGTATCTTACGTGGTACCTGATTTCAAGCTATGACACAGCAGCATGCAGAGTTCATAGGAATGATAGATCATGAGAACAGAGTAAGATACTTGTGCAAACAATACATGGAATTCTCACAGTAATTGCTCTTAATATGATATGAAAAACTTTTATTGATAAGTATAATGTGCTTGATCAATGTTGGTTGGCGTAAAATGTCAAGCAGATTAACTTAATTGCTGACAGAAGGAGGCAAACCAGATATGTGGTGATTAACTAAAAGAATCAAATCTTCTTCTCCCTCACCCCTGCACAGGATGGACAACGATGGCCCTGGGCTTGTCCAGTCCGTCAGAGATGAGAACATATCGGTACTGCCCGTTGGTCCTGGACACTTCGATTACATCATTTCTCTGATCGGTCCAGTAAATATTACCTGTGGGAGACAATGGTAGGATAGTATCAGTCATGGAAGAGAGCTAGAAGGTCTCTGAGCAATGAGTAAGTACCCTCAGCATCAGTCACAACTAAACAGTTTTGTTAACTTATTGAATATGATGTATCATGTGTACAATAAACCATTCCCTATGGGAACCTAGTATACCAGGTTCCCAAAATGTAGACAAGAGAGTCTGCAATTGTGCCCTAAATTCACGTTTATTTGTGTTGTATGAAGATGTATGCAGCAATCAAGGCTGAACTCATTAGATTCTGACTTTCACTGACCCTATTTAGGTGCCCATGTAGTGTAAAACAAAGAATTTATGAACTCACTGCAAGCTCTATTCATAATCTCACATCCAATCAATATTTTGCATCATTTGAGGGCACATACAGTTGATCGTGGAAAGGGGATACATGAATTGCCTGACAGCTTTCGCACAGGTGGATAACCAACCTGTTTGTTCTATACTATGGGCAAAAAGAATCTTCTTTGGGGGCATTGAAGTTTCTCAGAGAATTATGGCATGAACAGGTTAACCCAACTAGGTCGGGGGGTGGAGGTCTCCCTCAACATTAAGTGCGATATGCCGCGATGTTTCATAACTTTTTTCTGCCGAGTCTGCATCTTTTGACACCATATTTGCTATGCCCAGGCGCGCGGTACTGAAGTTATGCATACATGTAAATACAGTGCCGACCGCGGGAAACGTCACGCAAACCCCTAGGGCAAATGCGGGAAGCCCTTTCGTCCGGGCGTACTAGGTTATACGCGGGCGTTTGGACGCGTACAGACGAGGGAAGTCGCCCGCACTTTCACGCTCGTCTAAACACCCGCATTTGCCCGAGCGCTCCAGCGCGGAATTAATGATACGAAAATCAAACTCTCCCGTCAACCATCGGCTACATGAAGGAAATTAGCTGAAATCGATCCGCGAAAATCATTTGAAAAGTATCAGTAATTTGCCGGATGTTTGCTTTTACGTTCGAAAGTAAAATAATAACCGTAACATTCAGCTCCCGAATATGCTAAAGTAAATGTCGAATGATCCCTTTGACGTTTGGAAATGAATAACAATAATACTCCGTACGATGATTAAATCAATGTCGGATGTTTGCTTTTACTTTCGGAAGTAAATAGCAATAACATTCATCTCCGGAAGATGCTAAAATAAATGTCGGATCTTTGCTTTGACGTTCGGAAATGAATAACAATAATATTCAACTCTGTACGATGATAAAAATAAATGCCGGATGTTTGCTTTTACGTTCAAAAGTAAATAACAATAACATTCAGCTCCGGAAGATGCTAAAATAAATGTCGAATGATCCCTTTGATGTTCGGAAATTAATAACACTAATATTCAACTCCGTATGATGATTAAACAGATGTCGGGTGTTTGCTTTTACTTCCGAAAGTAAATAGCAATAACATTTGGCTCCGAAAGATGCCCCAAAAATGGCAGATGATTGCTTTTTACGTTTGGAAGTGAATAGCAGTAACAGTCTGCTCCATATAATGAAATAAATGTCGGATATTTGCTATCACATTTCGAAATGAAGAACAGTAACATTCAGCTGCGTTTGATGGTAAAGTAAATGTCTGATGTCTGCCTTGACGTTCAAAATGAAAAACAGTAACATTCGGCTCCGTACGATGCTAAAATGATTGTCGGATGTTTGCTTTTAAATTTGGAAATGAATAACAGTAATGTTCTGCTCCGAACGATGCTAAAATAAATAACAGATTGTTGCTTTTACATTTGGAAATGATTAACAGTATCAATCGGCTCAGTTAGATGCTAAAATAAATAGCGGATGTTTGCTTTCACGTTTGGAAATGAAAAAGGATAACATTCAGCTCCGTAAGATGCTAAAATGAATGTCGGTTGTTTGCTTTAACAGTTGAAAATGATTAACGGTAACATTCGGCTCCGTAAGGTGTCAAAATACTAGTAAATGTTGGATGATTGCTTTTACGATCAGAAATGAATAACGGTAACTTTAGCCTCTTTACAATGCTAAAACAATCGGATAAAATCAGATAATTTTGCTTAACATTCGACGTCGTGCGATACCAAGTTGATTGCATAAACCTTTGACACTTCGTTGCTGCTCAATTTTATTTGATCTCGACATTATGGACGCTATACCTATTTGATTTAATTGTCCTCATTTTATCAACCTTCGACATCAGCCGCTACTTTATAGTTTTCTCTATCACTGACGTCGGACGGTATGACCTAATCAACTTTGGACATTGGTCGCTATTTAATAATTTTATCAACCTTACACATCGGTAGCTATTATTCCGATGTTCGTTATTCCGAAGGCTCTCTAGTCCGAAGATTCGTTATTCAGAAGGTATATTGTTCCGTTAATTTCATTTTCGGATTCATGAATCTTAGGAATAACGAACCTTCGGAATAACGCCACAAACGTTCGAATTAACGAACCTGTAGGTTTAGGGAATTTGTGTGTTTCGAATTTAACGACCCTTCGGAATTACGAACCTTCGGAATATTACGGACAGCACCCATCCGATTATCAACCTTCGACATCGATCGCTGCTTACTGATTTTATCAACCTTCGACGTCGACCGGAAATAACGTATTTGATCGACACTTTCGACGTCGATCGCTGCGCATTAGATTGGCAAACCGTCGAAGTGTCGATCGCTGCCTATTTATTTACTGGTTCCCCAATATCTGACTTAGTTACTGATTTAATCTACCTTCAACATCGGTCGGTCATTATATTGTAAGTGGCCACTTATTGTCTCGAGCTTGATATTTCCCAATGGCGTCCACGTCCACACACACACACACACAAAAAGAAAAAGATCTGAGTCTTAAAGGTCTAACGAGGCGTGAAAGTCCTTGTGTGATGCTTTTAATTGTGTCATTCACAATAGTGTCACGGTCCCTAAGATGGGTGAAAGAGGCGCGGATCTTAAGAAGCCACTTGAGTTGAAGTTTAACACCGTCTGTCTATTCTTAAAGTACACGATTTGTAGGGAAAAAAGAAAAAGACAAAGAGAGGGAGAAAACAAAGAAAACATAGGAGAGAGAGAAGGGTATGGCGAAACCACCAGAGTGGCATTATGTAATCAACAAAGCTGCGTTTAACTTTACTCGAGTCCCCGAGAAGTGGTACTACACGTGCATGCATAATGTTTATCTTGGATACATGTACTGTAGGTACCCTTCTCTCCTTTCATGATAATTGTTTATACGTATCACATAACTATATCAATGCATGTTTACGTCGCAATTTGTCCAATCGGGGTTTCTTCCTTTTTTGAAGGAGTGCTTGCTTTCCAAGAAAAAAAAAAAAGAAGGATGAAATTAATGATTATGAGCAAAATTGAATGCATTTAAGCAGCGGAATCGCGCTACATCAAGAGCACTCCAAAATCTTCCGATTGATCCCGGAGGTCACTCCGAGTGAAAATGAACATTTTCACTCAAAATTCACTCCAATTTCACTCTAAATTGACTCCGTTTTAAATGTATCCACCCCTTCCAGTGTGAATGTTTTCATTTTTTTTTTTTTATTTTTTTTTTTAAGAGAGCGAGTAGGCCTACTGTGCATTGGAATACGAATCTCTGCTGTGCAGCGATATTATGATCGCTATAAAAACGATCAGTTCGATGAGCAAAGCACGTGCTTGCCCTGCCAGCAGTGAGTGCGCCATGTGGTAGCTTGTGGTTCAAACATACTCATCTTGTGTGCCCAGCGTGTTCTTATCGGGTGCTGTCCGTTATTCCGAAGGTTCGCTATTCCGAAGGTTCGTTGTTCCGAAGGGTCGTTAATCCGAAACACGCAAATTCCCTATACCTTATAGAGGTTCGTTAATCCGAAAATGAAAAGGGGTTCGTTGATCCGAAAATTTGTGGCGTTATTCCGAAGGTTCGTTATTCCGAAGATCGCTTGATCCGGAAATGAAATTCGGAACAATGAACCTTCGGAATAACGAATCTTAGGAATAAAGAGCCTTCGGAATAACGAACCTTCGGAATAACGAGCTGTTAACCGTTTTTATCACAGAACTCTTGTGTGTAGAGTTCTGTCGTTTTTACGTTATGGTCAATTCATGACGTGTGATTGCTTCGACTTGACGCCTGTGAGATTGACAGGTGCCGTTTATGAGAATAAAAACTGTCAGTAGTGACTATCAATCCCCAAATCAGTTGCTATAATAATCAGACTAATTTCTTAAATGTAGAGTTACATGTAGTTACATGTATTTCGAATGACAATGCGCAGATCCCCTTTATCATCACACTTTTGATACGGCGGACAGAAGGCCGTTAAATTTCATTGCTCTCAATGATTCGATACAATCATAGCTTATAAAAGGTCCAATTAAACAAATCGGATATGAAATCACGGTTACAGCTCGTTATTCCGAAGGTTCGTTAGTAAGGTTCTTTAGTCCGAAGGTTTGTTAATCCGAAAATGAAATAAGGTTCGTTATTCCGAAGGTTTGTTAATCCGAAAATGAAACAAAGCTCGACTTACTTCGAAGGTTCGTTACGGACCCTATATCATTTCAGATCCTATATCATTTCGGATCAACGAACCTTCGAGATAACGAACCCTATTTCATTTTCGGATTAACGAACCTTCGGAATGACGAACCCTATGTCATTTTTGGATTAACGAACCTTCGGAATAACGCCACAAATGTTCGAATCAACGAACCTTTTTTCGTTTTCGGATTAACGAACCTCTATGGTTTAGGGAATTTGTGTGTTTCGGATAAACGAACCTTCGGAATAACGAACAGCACCCGAAATCACACCGTCTTTATCTTGTCAAGATATAGACAAAAAAAAAAGGTCTTTATATGGCAGTGTCAAACATTCTTTACGAGACGCTGTTGCCCCGATTTCGTTGCTGTTGCACAACGTACCTATTATGCATCACATGTGATATCTAAAACATCTTTTAAATCACTGCTCCCAAAGGTAAACATATGACCTTTGTGTATCTACTCGTTTGTGTGTATGTGTGTGCGTGTGTGTGTATGGGGGGGGGGGGGAAATAGTTTCCTTCTTCTTCTTCTTTTTTTGTTAGAGTTTATCTTAGTTGATCTTGATACAGTGTACCTCTTTCGGTGCGCCCTTTCTCTTGTTATGTCACTTCATCTGTTTCTACATTTTGAAGCAAAGTAATTTGTTCAAGCATTGTGTATGTCCTCGTAACCGTAATGTGTCATTTTGCGGCGATGAGTTGGTTCTAGTAGGCCCTATTATCGCTGTGAGATGTAATTTTTGTAATAACGTGTTGAGAATAACTGATTTTTGTTTCTGAACGAAAGGAAAATGACGGAATTATTGTTTTGATAACCAATGTGGATGACGTGTTGAGAATTCTGATTCCTGTTTCTGAACGAAAGGAAAATGACGGAATTATTATTTTGATAACCAATGTGGATGACTACCTTCTATAAGTGATTTTGGTGTGAAAAGAGAGTTTGCTCAAAGAAACGCTTCTCATGAATGGTCAACGAAACAAAATACATCATACAATGCAACGTGACCCGCGTGCATTTAGCAAACGAAATGTCTAGACCTCCTTTAAGTTCAAGTAAAATGCAGAAAACACAGAATAAGAAAGCAGACAAACTAACAAATGTGGAATTAATGACCGCAGACGTAACGTAGGAAAACCTGACACCTATGCTTGAAGAAATTCCCACAAAAGTAGAGCGCAAGATAAAAGAATAATGTGCGTAGTCCATACAGGTCGTGATGCGCTCGGTCGAAATGCGTATGTCGCAGTAAACGAAATTTTAGGCATGTCTACACATGTATATATAAATACTTGAATTCTACATACATTTTATAGTTTTATCTTTACAATAATATATAAAACAACCCCTTTCCGCATCCCTAGAAGTCATAAAAGAAAAAAAAAAAGAAAATCGCCCTCAAAGTTCAGGTTATGTTCAAGCTCACAACCCGTTCCACCCCCCCCCCCCCATAATATGATGCAACAGTCCTGCTTAGCGACGGCGTTAACGCTTCATCGCACACACATACATGGCGACAGCTTGGGTGTGTGAGAAAATTCACTCTTAAATGGATGCCCCCATGGCACTCAGGATTATCACTGACCCTCCTATGCCTTTTGTCTATCCACCCTCCTGCTTTAATCCCCCTCCCTTCACCTGTTGGCCTCCTTGCCCATGACCTCCCACCCTCTCCTTTTGTTTTCTTTGTTCCGTGTCCCTGACTGTTCGTGTTGTGTGAACTTCTTAATAATGTGATTGCTTTCCCTGCCTGATTATCATTTTGCCTCTGACGAAGATTCTGCTGGAATCAAAAGCTCAGGCCCCTTTAGAGTATAGACTCCATTTTACTCCTTTGGCACGCCAGCGATATTCGTTAAGCAGTTTTCAGCATTTTTGTGTTTGTTTTTGTGTTTGTTTTGTTTTGTTTTGTTTTGTTTTTGCTACAGATAATTAGCCAATCACAAGACAGATATAATTCGATTCTAACCAATACCAAAATACGGTTGCCTGAATGTAAACTTTGGTGTGTTTGTGTGTGTGTCGGCTGCGGTGTAGTTTGAAACAACAGAAACAGAAAAAAAAAAAAGAAAGAGGCACGCAATGTGTGCTATATACGAAAAGCCTCATTTACCGAGAAAGTTGATCGCTTCCATTCTCCTCCTATGTTGTTGTCAATGGAAGCTAAAGAGAATGATTTTAGCAAGTATACCAGTACCTAAAGAGGACCTGAGGAACCCGTTGTTTTGAATGCTGTGCTCGGTACGAATTCAAAACGCAGTCGAAGTTATCAGAATGCCATTATAACAGAACTGATAGCTCTATAGAAAACTTGTTTAGGTCAGTAAAGGTTGCCGTAATGCAATCTTTGTGGAATTGACTCATTACATCTGAGCATTTTGAAAAACGTGTAGAGTACTTTCGTTTTGCATATAATTGTTACGAAATAGTTTGAACTATGAAAATAAAAAGGTATGGTTACTTCAACGATGTTGAATAGTTCGATTAGCCGTGATGCATAAAGTGAATTCATGAATTCATCTGACTAATCCTTACCGATTGATGATCACTTCTATAAGCCAACAGTTAAGCTGAACTGCTTTGGAGTGATAAGACGCCAACTAACGAACAAAATGCCACATAATCGCGCGATTTTCAAACATTTTTGTGAGCGTCACCCGACCAATTTCAAGTGACGAATGTAACACTATTACTGTACTATAGCAGACTGCTTTACAATTTGTAAAGATTACGATCAACTGTTAATAAAAAAATAAATAAAACGATGAGGCAAAGTTTAAGAAATGAATAAATGCAGATGATCATGCTCAATATCTAAAGCAAGATCTCACAATCAGTCACACGGCGATGTATTATGCTTCATTTTATGTTATTTGATTTCTATAAGCTATACTTTCTTTAAGATTGAAGAACCCTAAAAAAAAAAAAGGATCTGTTCTTTTTTAATGAACTTGGACTTGGTCAGTGGGAAGATGAAAAAAAAAAATAAGTGTACCACTTGATGTGTTATATGAAGTACGGGTAATTGCGAAAGGGTGTATTCCCGCCTTTTCTAGACAGGTAAACGATGAAAACTTGGTACATGTTGTATGCTATTATAATTATTATAAAATCCTGTAGCCAGAACTGATTTTACGATCATCTTTAACCTTTCAGAAAGTTCCAGTCGTTTCAACTTAAATAGTAGCGATAGCATGTAAGAGTAAATTAGCATCTCTCTGACTATTTTTGGTCAATATGCATACTCTTAACCCTATTCTAACTGGGGGGGGGGTCAAATTGACCCCCCCCCCACACGTTTCGCGCCACGATTCTGCAACGCGCAAAGATTTTGCCGCGTCGTTTCACAACTTTTTTCATTGAAGTCTTCCGCATATTTTGAGACTAAATTTGCGACGTCCGAGTACACCGTTCTGAAGTAACGTAATGTTATGCAAATGCATGTCAACCGGAAAACAGCTCAAATTCATGATATCGTGTGCAAATTGAATGCAAATTGTGTTTTTTTGTTAAATTGATATAAATTAGAGTATTTCATCTTTGAACCATTGAAATTAATCAATTCTAGTGTAGATAAGCCTGAAAAAGTGCCTGCAACAAATTTTGAAAAACAACACAAAACAAAAGGTCGAAAAAAACAATAAAATACATAAGAAATTAACAAAACAATAAAAAAAAAGAAATTGATTTTGACTGTGCTTTATTTTTAAATGAAAATTGATTCATAATTATGTCTTGAGGAATTTTGACACAAAAATTTAGCAATACTTCTTGCCCTACATCGACGTAATGGCTACTACTAAAACACTGATCAATTCAGTGCTTATTTACGTCGATGTAGGGCAATTTGTCAATCAGTTGCAATGAAAACATCTCGACGGAAGAATTTCATGAATTTGAATAAAAAAGCAGTACCCGCTGCATGCTATAAGGATTAGAACCAACACTTGCTGTCGGGCGAAAGCTCGGTGGTCTAGTGGAGATGACGCCTGTCCGGTGATCAGGAGGTCGTAGGTTCGAATCCTGCTCGAGTATGTACGCCCATGACTTTTTATCATGGCTACTACTAAAACACTGATCAATTCAGTGCTTATTTACGTCGATGTAGGGCAATTTGTCAATCAGTTGCAATGAAAACATCTCGACGGAAGAATTTCATGAATTTGAATAAAAAAGCAGTACCCGCTGCATGCTATAAGGATTAGAACCAACACTTGCTGTCGGGCGAAAGCTCGGTGGTCTAGTGGAGATGACGCCTGTCCGGTGATCAGGAGGTCGTAGGTTCGAATCCTGCTCGAGTATGTACGCCCATGACTTTTTATCATGGCTACTACTAAAACACTGATCAATTCAGTGCTTATTTACGTCGATGTAGGGCAATTTGTCAATCAGTTGCAATGAAAACATCTCGACGGAAGAATTTCATGAATTTGAATATATTTCCAGTTTACCAGTTTAGAAGTTGGCACATAGTTATATCATACACACACACACGGTATAATCATTATGTTTATACAGTATTATGCATATATAGAAACTTGATTTTTTTTATGTTAATCGTTGATTCTCTATTATAGGGGTCCTATATATTGCAATCTTGTAACATCATTTCAATTTTCATAATTAATCTCGTCTCTATTATAACATGCAATATCGCCACTTTTTTATCTTTTGATCTGTAAGTGTTCGATGTATTCTTATATTCTATGTATGACGGCGATAGATGCATGTTCTCACTTGCTAATGTTTACAATGTTTGCTTGCTTATGAAGTTCTTGAAAGGAGTATAATGTCAGCAAGATGAAATAGTAATTTGTCCGTGTATTGATAAAAATGAGGAATAGCGGACGATGAAAAAAAAAGGTTTGAATCATGAATTGTCGGATGACGTCGACAGGTTGATGATATAAATATTAGCGTATCATGGGAAAGATTAAGTAATGATGAGCCCAATGATATCGCAGGGCTCCAAACTAATTTTTATTTTTTGACCACCAAAATCATTGATTTCTATTTTTTTTTTTTTTGGTGGCCAAAAAAATCAAGAAAAACATAGGAAAAACTAAATCGGTCCTACTAAAAACAATTATTAAGCATTACTGACGTGACAGGTACCCATGTCTAAAATAAATGAATACAAAAGTAGATCATCTTATCACCATTATTCTGAATTCTAAGATTTAGCAAATAGGCTTATAGATAATTATAAAAGTTGATGCCTATTAGGTGGTCATAACTTACTTTTGGGATGAGAAAGTGGGAGCATTTCCAGATTGTTTGTTTTAGCATTGTAAAGAGCCGAAAGTTACCGCTATTCATTTCTGATTGTAAAAGCAATCATCCAACATTCACTATAGTATGTTAGAACCTCACGGAGCCGAATATTACCGTTAATCATTTTCAAATACACTGTATAAAAGCAAACAACCGACATTCATTTTAGCATCTTATGGAGCTGAATGTTACCCTTATTGATTTCCGAATGTGAAGCAAACATCCTCTATTTATTTAAGCATCATACTGAGCCTATTTATACCATTAATCATTTTCAAATGTGAAAGCAATAATCTGTTATTTATGTTGGCATTGTACCAGAGCTGCCAACCGTTCCGAAAAATTCGTATACGAAAAATCGAAGGGAATACGACAATATGAAAACGTCCTTAGAAAGTACGAATTCACAGTGGGGAAAAATAATGGGTAAAAATATAGCAAACGCACGTCGCATGTGCCATGTTATCTGTATTCAGCTGGGATATCGATGCAACGCGTACGCACCGTATGTGGAAAGCGCTGAATAGAAAAATGTGCGCACACGCATATCGCTGCTTGCGTACTGTGTACACCGAACAGAACTTCGCGCGCGTAAATCCCTGTCGCCTACGGACCCTGGATGTTTACATGGATCGCCGTGGTATCCCCATGTGTGGCGGCCGGCTGGGGAGTGTCTACACACTGTAGCCAGCTGCCACTACAGTACCGTATGAGGTGGGGTGAAAGCGTACCGTTGTGCAATGTCTGCTTCTTTTTCTCTTCTTTTCATCCTCTTGTCCCTTTCCTCCCAAGTACGAAATGATTTTTAGAGTGTTGTGTGTTTTTTTATAACGCTATTGCATCATTTTCTGCAAGGAAGTTGTAGAGGTGAGTTTCTGTTCGTGTATTGATGACTGATGTGCACTGCCCTCTGCAGTATATGTGCAGGTGAAAAGCGTTCGAACTTTCTTTCCCGAGTATCGTGGAAACTCGATTATTTCTAGGCCTATTAAAGGAGATCTCATATAACAGAATACTTATAACTAACTATTTTCCGGTCAAAATGAATCAATTTCCTTTGTTTTTTATCGTTTATTGACTTGATCCCATAGGATCTCGTCGCAATACCGAGTTTCATATGTGTGTTTATTTTCGCGTAGCTTTCGGTGCTGCAAAACTTTTGCTAGGGCCTAAGCTTACTACTAAACTTCGTTTTATTTCCGTCGTTTCTCACACCTCGTTTAGTACGATTTCTTCCATTTTATATCACTTTATCCGTTCCCTTTATACTTTGAAGTATTTAAACGTAATTCTCTTAGTGTCTCGCACTGTTATTTTCGTAACGGCGATTTCTCCGCTTCGCTGCAATCGAAGCGACGGAGTTTGATCCCAGCCGCTTCGATGTGCTATTTGTTGTTTTCTAAATGTTTGTGTTGTTGGGAGGTGTTGATACCTTGTATTTGTTATTTACCTTGTATTTGTTATTGAGTTTCTTAGGTATTTATCTCGAGGGATTATACGTGTTTCTTAATGTTGATCATATATAGGAAAAGGCTAAAATGATCTTGAGTGATGTCTGATAGTGATGATAACTATGCTGGTGACTGGTGTAAAAAGACGGCTTCCTGTGAATGCTTAGCGTACGTGACGTTTTTTCCCTTTCCCTCTAGTCTTCTTTCCCCCCTTACTCTTCTTTCCCCTCTCAAGAATGATTTAAAAAAAAAAGAAATTACGTACACCTCACAACAAAACGAACCATGTGCTATAGCAACTTTCGTAAAGTTAAATCTAAATGTTGAATATCAGCAAAGAATAAGGCGAAAACACGAATGAAAACAAATAAAAGCGAAGAGATTGTGTATGCAGTCTCTTCGGCTCGAAGAAACTTGACACCCCACCCCTCTCCCTTGTGGAAATTTCCACAAAAGCAGGTGCCACACCCAGGTGCGTGCCAGACGAAAGAATGCGCGCATTGGAATAAACAGCGTGTAAATATCCTGGAAATATCGATCGAAGAACCAGCTCATTAGTTGAATTAAAGGAATAATTCCAAAGATATCATGATTCTATGTCTATAGCCTTTCTTTTGGCGCATAGTAGGGAACATCGAACAGTCGATTATAGTGTACTTGATCGAATATCTAATGTTCCCTGAACAATAAAAAAAGGATTGATTATTCAGTCAATTAAAAATGCAATCACAGAAATACATGAAAGGTCTCGTATGCCCAGACAAATTCACTACGAGTAGGTGCAATGAGATGCAGTCATCACCTGCTTAGACAGCAAAATACAACGTGTAATGACAATTAATTTCAGTTCACGCGCATCAAAACTGCTTTATATTACTTTTCAAAGTTTTGACTATCAACATTCGTTCGTGGGTGTATTTTGTTTGTTTGTTTTATTTGTTTGTTTTGTTTGTTTTATGTGTTTTTCCCTCGTGAAAGACGTAATGATTTCTTCATATCGAACGTAAACTGCATGGTTACCGTAAACAAGCCATTCAGCTCAGCTCAGCTATGGCGCATTCGATCCATCGAACTTGCAGTAACCTCTTATAGGCAGGAGCACATGGCGCATTCATTTAAACTTGAAAATGAAGCCACGTGTTTGCACCACATCGGCGCTTCCACACACAGCGCGGCATTTTGCGATCGTTATAGCAGACTTTCCGATTCCAGTCAGGGGAAAAGGAATTGGAATACTTCGAAAAATACTGATGTTTAAAATCCAATAAAATGAAAAAAGCCTGAAAACAACGCATGATTATGTTTTGATAGTACATAATTGGAAACACAGAACTGAGTTTTGCATCCGCTCACACAGAAGCTCTCTTGAGAAGATCAAGCATTCCCCGTCCCCTGCTAGAAAGTGGAAGCTTCCATAATCAGCCCAGAAAGTTTTTGGAGGTACAAACTTGCACTTGTACACATTGCGAGAAAGCAATCAATCAACGCTGAACATTGCGTAGTTCAGAATCTTTATCGTGCTGGTGACCAGCTGGATGCTTCGGCATGTGTCATAACGTTATGTTTAAAGCCTGTAGGCCTCATAGCAAAAAGAGGGAGATTGAAAAAATACGAATGCTGGTGGAAAATACGAATTTTGGAGCTGCTGAGTACTAATTTGTGCTTCCAAAGGTTGGCAGCTCTGTCGTATACGGAGCAGAATTTAACAGTTAGTCATTTCCAAATATAAAAGCAAACATCCGACATCTATTTTATCATCGTACGGAGCCGAATGTCACTGCTGTCCACTTGCGAAAGTGAAATGAGTCATCACTGACAATTATTTAATCATATCGTACGGGGCCGAATTTTGAACGTCAAGGCAGACATCAGACAGTTGTTTTTTTTTTTGTGTGTGTGTTTTGTTTTGTTTTGTTTTTGTTTTGTTTTTTACCATCAAACGCAGCCGAATGTTACAATTCATTTCGAAATGTAATACACATGTAGCAAATATCCGACATTTATTTTAGCATAGTACGGAGCAGAATGTAACTGATATTCACTTCCAAACGTAAAAGCAATCATGTGACATTAATCATTTTGGCATCTTCCGGAGCCGAATGTTATTGCTATTTATTTGCGAAAGTACATAGCAATATAAATTATAAGCAAGCATCCGACATTTATTTAAACATCGTACGGAGTTGAATATTATTATCATTCATTTCCGAACGTCGAAGGGAGCTGATTGTTATTATTATATTTCGAACGTAAAAAACCGAATATCAGACATTTATTTTATCATCGTATATACGGAGTTATTTTGGTTAATCATTTCCGAACGTCACAACAAACATGCGTTATTTATTTTAGCATCTTCCGGAGCTGAATGTTATTGCTATTTACTCTTGAACATAAAAGCAATCATCAGACATTTATGTTATCATCGTATACGGAGTTGAATATAATTGTATTCATTTCCAAACCATCGAACGCAGCTGAATGTTACTGTCATTCATTTCGAAATTTAAAAGCAAACATCCGACAGTTATTTTAGCATCTTATGGAGCAGAATATTAATGCTATTCACTTCCGAACGTAAAAACAATAATCTGACATTTACTTTAGCATCTTCCGGAGCCGAATGCTATTGCTATTTACTTTCGAAAGTAAAAGCAATCATCCGTCATTTATTTTATTATCGTACGGACTTGAATATTATTGTTATTCATTTCCGAACGTTAAAGGGCTCTTATTTTGACATTTACCTTAGCATCTTCGGGAGCTGAATGTTATGGCTATTTACTTTCGAACGTAAAAACAAATAACAGACATAATATATTGTATATTTTATCATCGTACGGAGTTGAATACTATTGTTGTTCATTTCCGAACATCAAAGCACTCATTAAACATTAATTTTACCATCGGATGCAGCTGAATGTTACTGTTATTCATTTCGAAATTTAAAAGCAAACATCCAACAGTTATTTTAGCATCGTATGGAGCAGAATATTACTGATATTCTCTTCCGAACGTAAAATCAATCATCTGACATTATTTTATTATAGCATATTCCGGAGCCGAATGCTATTGCTATTTACTTTCGAAAGTAAAAGCAATCAACCGTCATTTATTTATTATCGTACGGACTTGAATATTATTGTTATTCATTTCCGAACGTCTAAGGGATCATTCGACATTTACTTTAGCATCTTTGGGAGCTGAATATTATTGCTATTTACTTCCGAACGTAAAAGCAAACATCAGACATACATTGTATATTTTATCATCGTATATACGGAGTTGAATATTATTGTAATTCATTTCCGAACATCAAAGCAATCATTGAACATTAATTTTACCATCGAACGCTGCTGAATGTTAATGTTATTCATTTCTAAATTTAAAAGCAAACATCCAACCGTTATTTTAGCATCGTATGGAGCAGAATATTACTGCTATTCACTTGCGAGCGTAAAAGCCATCATTTTGACATCTATTTTAGCATCTTCCGGAGCCGAATGTTATTGCTATTTACTTCCGAAAGTATAAAAAACAAACATCCGTCTTTTATTTTATCATCGTACGGAGTTGAATATTTTTGTTATTCATTTCCAAACGTCAAAGGGATCATTCGACATTTACTTAAGCATCTTCCGGAGCTGAATGTTATTGCTATTTACTTTCAAACGTAAGAGCAAACATCCGACATTTATCTTATCATCGTACGGAGTTGAATATTATTATTATTCACTTCCGAACGCCAAAGCAAACATTCGGTTATTCTAGTATCATATACGGAGTCAAATGTTACCGTGATTCATTTCCAAGATCTAAAGCAAACATGCGACATCTATTTTTGCATCTTATGGAGCCGATTGTTACCGCTGATCATTACCAAAAGTAAAGGCAAACATCCGACTTTTGTGTGGCCCGATTGGGCCACCAAAATTTCAGCAAATGAAATTATGTTGGCGCAGGTCGTTAAAAGTCGTGAATAGCAGACGCGGTGTCGGATCCACGAGGCTAGATGATCGTAACCGATGTCGATATGTTCTAATAATTATTGATACTCGAGTGATGAACGCATGTGCACAACTTCCGCAGGTGTACTTCTTTAGAAAGAAACGAACAATCAAGGCAGTGGTCATCAGAGTGTGATCAAATCGATAATCGAAAATCGGAATTTGATGAAAATGGGGAAAGTTGGAACTCCATGAAATGTATTTTGATTGAGCGGTCAGAATAGAACTTGGTTAAATATAACGGGAATGTGCCCTTGAATACCCTCGTCCACCCTCGTACACCCTCGTCCAACACACGTCTATCGAGACGCAAATTCCCTAGGATGGATTTCCCGTGCGGGCGGATGGACTCGTCCACTGAACGCGTATACCCGCGGGTACCCGCGGGGATACGCGTGAGTGGCCTCGTCCAGATCTCGGAAAAGTGTGACGTTTCCCGCGGTCGGCACCGTATGTAATGCATGTCAGACCAAAAATTGTTCAAAAAAGTTAATTTGTGATTGTACAATATCAATGCAAATTGTGCTCGAATATGCAGTCAAATTTCATAAAAGCATGATTATTTTTTGCTTTTAACAATTAAAATCAATAACATATTTTCATGCTCAAAACAATGCCTGGGAGGCCCCCCACCCCCTTCAGATTTGAGTGGCAAACTCACCAGCAATCCAGTCCACAGCTATGCCTTCAATCCTGCTGTTAGAGGCCGTCAGAAGCACCTGTCTCTCTGTGTGGTCTCGCTTGATGCGATTCAAGGTGTAGACAGCAGTGTCCACCCAGTAGATGAAGTTCTCATCTGTCGCCATGGAAACAGCAATTTATTTATTGAATATGAATTTATAGAGACACCAAATATGACTTTCATCTCTCTGCAGACTACTCTAAAAATGACAATCTATCAGGACAGGGTGGACATGACTAACCACGTATGTACAGACTGCCTGTCTTCAATATCCTTCTTTTTTTTTTTTTTGCAGCCCTGCATTAGCTCTTACACATCTGGTTTGACAGTGCAATACTGAATGCATTTTCTTGTACATCATAAAGATTCTATGAATCCCCATATGCAAATTCAAATCTCATTATCCAAGGCTGACATTTTTTTTTTTTTTACAACAAACTTGTTCTGTCTATGTAATCTATCTAATCAGCTTCAACAAGATCCGATGGATTGCATAATTTTGATTTTAATGAATAAACAATTTGGTTATCATAAGTATAAAATTCATTCAAAATCTAGACAATAACATATTTCTCCTTGAAGCATACATAGACATAATCCAATGTGTGTTTTGAATTGATCACATTTGGTATTACAGCTTCAAGTACATTGTACAATGGCTACGGAACTATTCATTCACATTCTTCTGGTAATGACAGAGTTTGTCTATGGAGCCATGATACATTACTACCACTTGGCATCTGATAGCACTATAAAGAGTTTGACAAAGGGTACTGCAAAGAAGACATAGAAGAGGAAAAAGAGAGTCCAGAGAGAAAGAGAGAGATAGAGGTCTCACCAGCTTGAAAGTCGATAGCGACAGACAGCATGTGACCAGTGATGGGGGTAAGCATGTCTTTGCCATCATTGCCTCGTGATGGTTCCCTGAGGGACAGGCCTCGGATGGTGTCATCACTGGAGTACAGCAAAAACTCACTCACTCCTGCAGAGAAAATCCACATCACATTCATATCACAAAAAGTTTGCCGTTGCTGCCATCCCAAACTTTGCACAGAACCTTTTCTCTCTATACTTCAGATTGTTATTATTCCTACTACTGTAAACAATATCTTGATATGCAATGTTTCATTCACTTTTCTTGACATGTTATGGGGCTAGAATGAAATAAATGAATGGATTGCATGCAATCATGGGCTGCACTTGAGTGCTCAAAAGCAAAAGAAGTGAACCAATCAAAAAGCATATCGTATTATGCCATGCCAGACTCTGTCTGAACTTTCAAGCGCTCTATGGGGTAAGTACACCACAGGAGTTAATTTTAGAGGGGGTCACATTTCATGTAACAGCGTTGTGCACCTGGTGTACTTACGGTACTTACAGGTGTCTCAAATAAAGGAATCAACTCTCTGCATTGACATATGCGCATATAACTAGCATTCTTATTGTGCTAACTTCTCATGCCAGCTTCTCATATGATTATGGTACACTTTTGGAGCACATTGTGAAGTAGTCCACTTTTGGCTTGGTATACCAGTAGTATAGTACCGTACATTTTGGGAGCATTAGAGCACTCCTCTGGCACAAGTATGGTATGGTGCGCTTTAGGACAGCACCCAAACCCACTCATGAAATGCTTGGACAGCTTTCCTATATATCTGAAAGAGACCAAATGAATGATAGGAAGAGAGAAGTCACCTTCACACGTGGTCGTCAGATTCTTCGATGTGACATAGCCGGCGGTGCAGGCACACTTTCTGCCGTTGTTAGGTAGAGGGAGACACAGCTGCTGACAGCCCCCATTCTGGTCCTTGCATCCATTTTCACCACCTACTTCCAAATACAAGCCACACACATCTTGGTATGAGTTACACTCCAAACTATATGGGCCATTGTTACATGGTCATGTATTCCTTCACTATTAACATTCTCCTCACCACCTTTAAGTAATTCTAAACATGCGAGAGAGATGTTAGTGCCACTTTATAGTTGTAAGCAATAATTTCAGCACCTCCTGCATTTTACTTCAAAAACTGCACTGTAAGCCAGAATTTGCTTATTAACTGAGCCTGCTCTTTAACCCGTTGAGGACGAGTCCCGAGTATACTCGGGCAGGTGTCTATGGGAAATGCGTGTTGTAGCAAAATTAAACCGTCCTCAACGGGTTAAAACTTCAACAGATTAATTCAACTGACTGGAAGAATCCAAGAGGGCTGGGAGATACTTCAATACCTGTCTCTTTCTTTCAAATAGAGAATTGAGTCTGGCACAGGAGTATATTGTGTGTCTTGACAATTTAGGGGGTACAAAATTGTCTTGCAAAACTCTTTGATAGCATAAATGATGGAATGATAATATGTGGTTTTGACTGAGCTGTAAAGCAATAGCATGTGTGTACTTGATTCCATGCCATTGGTAATTGAAAAAAAGGAACTGGACAGATACAGTAGCAATGTAGCAATATCTGTATTCTAAATATTAGCAGCTCTTAACACCTGCAGATTTTTCATTTCCTTTGCATACGCCTAACTTACAGAAACTTTTCTCAGATGTTTATGACTGCACTTGCTCTGATAGGGATGTGAGCTCAATTATACTGAATTTAGCAGAAAACTCTGTTTGGCTGGATTGCAGGGTGAGAATGGCTGGGGGGGGGGGGTTGTCTTTAATAAGAATATACAGTGCACATCCAACTGAATGAATGCCTAGTGATGAACCATCAGATAAGAGTCATACTTTTTGAGATGAGGTTTACAGACGAAAGAGTTCACATCACTTTTCAGCAATCAATAGAATTATTCTACCTGGCATACATTAATATATTCTGATTACTGATAAAATTCTTAAGAAATGATCTGCGTATCATAAGGTATGTAATCACTTTCAAATGTGTGACGCTCCAACAAAATGAGTCATAAGTCGCACAGGGAGTTTTCCCGTAATGAGCCAAAAATGAAGGGGAAGCACTGCTCGGGTCGAAAATTTTTTATGACGGATTTTGATTCCTTGATGTTTTATCTATTTGTACAGAAAATTTCAGCGTGTAAAAACGAGTACAAGTGTCCCAAATCACAGTTTTTCTGAGACCATTTTTTTCGGTTACATTTTTTTCGAACGCTCGCCTTTGCGTTGCGTTTCGCACCTATTGTTCTCGCCCGATCGAGACTCCGCCTCCGTTGCTAGGGCGTATGCTAATGAAGCATTGCTCTTGACCCCATTGAAGACAAAACAAAGCATGGTGCGTGCGGCGGCGGCGAGGGCTGTAGAATTACGCAATAACAGTGAGCTGACCAAGGCTATCAATTGCATGACCAGTGAGTTGCGTTTGATACATGCACCACATTTCATGAAGTGGTGATTGATGTGACGCACAAATGGCGCTGAAAAATTTTATTCCTACGACGATCACGCAAAATTTATGATACTTTATCAATGAGCTAAAATGATCACATATCGAACTTGAAACCTCTCTAGTGATGCGTGTGTGTACTTTTACAACGGTTATTGGCCTCATTAATGAATTCATTCAAATGATAACTTTCGTTCCCTGGTATGTGACTTGCTGTTTAAAGTTCATCTTTGGAGATATAGTAGGGCCTAAGTTGTCAATTATTCTCGTTTTTATAAAGTCGACAATTCGTGCGATAATTAGCCAAATGTATGTAATGCGTAATATTATTTCCCTGGTTAATAAAAAATTATTGCCCTATTTACTTATGATGGTTTGGGCCGTGACGGCATGGAGAGAAATCGGAAGACAAACATTATTATTATGCCCAAATAGCTCGTGTTCCCTTCTTCTTCTTCTTCCGATAAAGTGCTGCCCTCAAATGGTCGAGGATGAACGCACTGCGAGAACATGCGCATACGCTGCACCGGGGCACAGAAATTTGAAATCAGATGAAAAATATTTACAGGTACAGGAGGATATTCTGACTCTTGTCATCTGTGTATTTTTCAGAAGTAAGACCTATTTGAGAAAGTGACAGAAAGCTGTGTCGCTACTCGAAAGTGTGCTTCTTCATTTTTTTTTATCAGAATGTTTGTAATGATTGCTGTTTGTCGTGTATTACGTGTAGCTGACATGTGAGAGGTCAAGTCTGCAAAGAATTTGGCTAACAGCTTTGCGAAGTAGCAGCGCCAATTGCCTATTGAATTGTGTATTGTGAGGAATTCGAATGAAAGAACTCGGGCGACACTGTTCACGCCTTTGAGCCGAGTAAACCCCGCATCAACGAAGCCTTGAACAATGAAAGGTAAACTTCCTGCTATCAAGGGGTGGATAATCACGCAACCAGTATTCTTTCTTCGCCATTGATAGCAGAATCAGTGACATACTGTAATGGAGCAACAGTGTTGGAGGATCGGCATTATGTCTGCTAATTTGTAAAAGAATTTTTCAGTCCCCTTTTGTGTTCAGAACCACAGTCAGGGATGCTAACTTACTTTATCTCTTACAAGCTATCGTTACTATCTTAAAACGTGAATTTTATGAAAGGTTAAAAGCGATCGCGGAATCAGTTCTTCTGCGTGACACCAGGCTATTATAAAAGCATACCAAGCTTGAATCGTTTACCTGTATAGAAATGGCGGGAATACACACTTATTGCAATAATCCGGATTTGAGAGTGATACAGTTGCGTTATATCAGAACGTACAGAATTTTTGTGTTTCATGTATGTATAGGTCATCTCTTGATGTATAGTAGGCATTAGTTGTCGTTTTTTATAGCGTTTCCTAATAAATGCCTTTAGCGAAAACCCAACACAACCTTTATCAAGGAGGGAATGGAACTTAAATTTGAATACATGTATAACATAGTTTACAAAAATCAGATATGTAAATAAGGCAATCATATTATACATCCGCATGGCCGATTGCAATCTCTTACTTTGACTTTTAAACATGATCGCCTGCATTTACATGCTTTTTCGAATTTCTTGAACTTTGCCTCATTTCCTCTTTTTTTTAACAATTGCTCGCAATATTTAAAAATCGTAACACAGTCTGCTATCCCACAATATAATGTTCCATTTGATTCGGCACTTATTGTCGGTCGGGTGACGCCAAATGTTGGAAACTCGAGCGATGATACATGGCATTTTGTTTGTTGGTTTTCGTCTCATCGCTCAAAAGAATTTTGACTACGATTACAGAGGTATCATCTGCAAGACTTAACTGATGGTTTACAGAAGTGATCATCAATTCAGTAAGGATAAGTCAACAAGTCATGAATTCACTTTACCCATCATGTCTAATCGCACTACGACATTGTTGAGGTAACCGCGCCATTTTATTCTCATAGTTCAAACTAATTCTTGACATAATCAAAACAAATAGTTCTTTATACAATTTCTCAAAATACTCAAAAGTTTGCCTAAGTCAAAACTTTCTACAAAGATTGCATACGGCAATCTTTACTGGCCTAAACAAGTTTTCTAGAGCTATCAGTTCCCCTATGACGATGACTTCGATTGCGTTTTGAACTTGTACCGAACAACTTTCAAAACGGCTATTACCTTTATAGTTCGATTAATGAACCAGTCTTTTGAATTCATAACCAACATTCGTAATCGTAACCATCACATTAACATAATCCTGTCAATAATAGTTGGAAAATGTAAATGCTATAATGATAGCGCGAAATGATTTTATCACTATTGACAACGCATGACATTGAAATGCTTTTTTTGGGAGGGGGGTGATACAATTGATTGTTCTGAAGGTTCGTTAATCACACAATGAAATATGGTTCGCTATTAGCTTTTAGTCTTTGATGCTCTGCAACATTACGACCATGTGCATAATTTGAGGGTTTTTAATACATGCAAAGAACACAAACTCAAAAGACGACTATCGTTAATTAACTTCATTGATTTTCTCTACCGATGCTGTCTTTTGAACTCCCGCCTAAAATGGGTTCACAGGTTCTATTTAGCTATTGGTACTTGCTAAACGTTTCCATTGACAACAACATGGGAGGAGAATGGAAGCGATCAACGCCCTCACTAAAAGACGCTTTTTGCAATACGCATTGCGTGCCTTTTTTTTTTCTTTCTACTGTTTCCTATTGTTTGTGAGTTCAAAACTTGCGGCAAACTACACCGCAGCCGACACACAACGCGTACCGACTCATTCATGCGGCGGCAGCGGCACTGACACAAACGCAACGAAGTTTACATTCGGACTGCCGTATTGGTCAGAATCGTTAATGATAGACCTGTCCTGCGATTGGTTAATTATCTTACACACCCAAGCTATCGCCTTATATGGTAGTGCGTGCGATGGAGCGTAAACGCCGTCGCTAAGCAGGACTGTTGTATTGTTTCGTCCCGTGAAAGAAACAGGTCGTGAGCTTGAACATAGCCTGAACTTTGAGAGCGATTTTCTCCGTTATTTAGAAAATGGAATGACATCATAAGCGTAGTTAATATTCGTTTTTATGATCTATAGGGATGTCGAAATGAGTTGTATTATATATCAGTGTAAAGCTTAGAGTCTGTAGAATTCACATATAGGCATAACTACGATTTCATTTCTTGCGACTTTTGACTCATTCCGACGGAGCGCATCACAAATGATTGTACTAATTGAATTTTTAGTTTCTTGTTTTATATACATTCAAGTGAAATGTTAACGAATTAATTAAGATTATATGTTGAATGAAATCAAATAACACATACAATACAGCATTCAAAATATCATGGTTTAGTGATAGTAAGAAAGATGGGGAAGGTTTACTTTGTGAGGTGAGGTTATACATGAACATCTCCATGACGCCAGGTGTGTTTCCGCGCAGGACGTTCACATTGGTAGGATTATCCTTTTCAACGTACTTGATGGAGCCAACACCATTCTCTGCCCAAAACACCTGCAAAGACACATTGGATCGTTATACGGTCAGTATCCATTGAAACACAAACAAAACCAAGAGGACTTGCAGGTAAAATTTGCAGTGTTATGGGTGAGAGAGGGTTTGTTTCACATCTCTTAAATTTTTCATAAAACTATTCTTTCCTTGTTTGTTAATTCCTATACAGGAACCTATATTCTTGTTTGAATAACATTATCTGACTACTCTGCATGATTGTGACAAAGACAAATTAGCAACTCCCCTCTGCCCCCCTCCCCCTCCCCCGGGGGTATTGCACATGTACCCCTTAAGAGTCCCCACACTGGGAATGGTACCTATTTGAATAAACACATATTTTATCACCCCGGCAGTAATCCCTGCCAAGTTTGGTGAATATCTCACGAGTCTTCAAGAAGATGAAAATCCAGCGGTTCCAACACCAAGACTTTAATAATTCATAATATTTGCATTGATTGTAAGTTTTTCCTCAAACTTTCACAAATGTGTTCTACTAATGTTGCTGCTTTCACTCAATCCACATTTCTCTGTGGGTTTTTGTTTCCTTTAACAATAGTACACGGATGATTCCTTTGAAGAGCACATGGCTCATTAGTCAGCAGGACTCACTCGGTCATTGGTCACCGTGATGGCCGTAGGATCAGCAGCACTCTCCAGCTGTAGGAAGACTTGGATATTGCTCCCATTCAGATTGCTGTTCTTAATGACCCGTAGGCCAGCGTCTGTCCAGTAAAGCTGTTGTTTGCTGCGGTCAATGGCCAGACCTACAGGGGGCACGGAACAGGGGGAAAAGTTAATACATTCCACACAGTCATAGCACAAACCTTACAAACACACAAACTAATATCACATTTCATTTCCACCCTCTCTAGTATACATCATTTTCATATCTATAATACAGATATACAATTTGAAGCCACTGGTTTTTCCACTGTAGATGAAGTGAAAAAGAAGCATCAAATTTGAGACTTACAGTAGAAAAACATTTAGTGAGCACAGACCTCTGCCACGCAGCTAATTTCCACCCACACACGCATACTGAAAATCATCCAATTTCCCAATATAGAAGCCTTATGTTTATGAAATCACCTTCCAGCTGCGCGGTGCCCACCCAAGCAGAGCACGCACTTTAGAGCGCATAAGCAAACCTCAAATATGTACACCTTAGACTCCCAAGTTCAATGACCCTATCTGCAAAAAAGATTAAAAAATCCTTCAAAAATCTAAAAATTCCTGGATCTGTATCAAACTTTAATCACATGTTCCTTGTGTCATTATGAACTTTTCTTGCATGTCGATCCAAATCCGTCCACAACTTTTTGAGTTATTTTGCAAACAGACAAACAAACAAACAAACAAACGCTGATGAAAACAAAACCTCCTTCCTTGGCGGAGGTAATAAATAAAACCATTAATCAATCCAAATCAAATATTGAGGATCTCAAAGCTTTTCCTATTTATTAGACCTATACTTACTCAGCATTAGCATGTAACATGTATGCTTTTGTGAGCGTGCATGATTTTCTGAGATTAAAAACAAAACCCTCCTCCTTCCATTGTCATTCAGCAAATGTCTGACAAAGGCATGATATCTAGGGTGCATCTTAACCTGTTGGTTGCAGCAAGTTTCCTCCAGTGACAATCGATGTCTGGTTGGTCCCGTCCATACGAGCTTGCTCAATGGTGGGCATCTCCTCTCCATTGATCCAGTACATCATCCTAGCACAGGACAGAGTAACAAAGAGAATATACATGGCATTGTCATCAAGGATAACATGATCACAACCAATGTATTGTATTAGTGAATTAGCTACATGTAACTTTTCCCTTATCACTTATGAGTCCATCCAATGAAAGTAGAATTACATATAACAAGCCCAAAAATTCACATGCTTTTATTTTCACACCAGTTCTGTGTCACGCAACATGCATGAAAATTTCCACACCACAAATATTTTCACTAGCTTTAACAAAAGATAGTAGTTCATTGATGAGGAGAACCTGCGCTCTGCATAAGTTCTATGGTTCATAGAAAATGTAACAATAATTCCATCTGACAATCACCAGTGCTATAGATTTTACTCTGCTTCATAGAAATAATCTCACAGCTGAGGAAGGCTATGAGGTGACGTTCTTTGGAGGAAGACTACTCACCCTACTATAGGTGGACTACTGACCCTACTATAGGCGGACTACTCACCCTATTGTAGGCAGACTACACACCCTACTGTAGGCGGACTACTCACCCTACTGTAGTCGGACTACTCACCCTACTGTAGGCTCAATGACGATGCTCCTGGGGTTGGTGAGGTTGAGGTTGTCAATCTCGTTTTGGAAGCTCCCATCCAGCCTGGCAATCTTGATGACACTCTTGTTGGGCGAGACATTGGTCCAGTACATGTTTCTTGAGACCCAGTCTATGGCCAGGTTGTAGGCATTGGGAATCCCTGGGAACAAAGAATGGCAGCAGTAAGACGAAACTTTTGTGAATATTGCGAGGAGCCAAGATTCGTGAAAGTTCTTATCTACACAATACATTGAATGCCAGTGGCAATTCATGAAGGTTTGATGGTGCAAAAAGGCCATCAACTCCAATTTGCGAAAGTTTCATGCCTTGCAAAAGACTGTAGACACCAATTCACAAATGTTTCTAGTTTTGTAATAGTTCACATTCAAAACTGCATTTCTTCTTGTCTATGGGAGCAGGGGGGGGGGGGGGGTCAAACTACTTGAACGTGTAAAGATGGATTCACTATTTGTCCGAGATGTTACATGTAATGTTAATTCAACTGTTAAACAAATCTGACCATATATTTACAGAGAAGATAAAAATGTTAATAATGACCTATGAGGTCCCCATTATATATTATTATCTCCTCAGGTGTCCACTAGGGCCATTTCTGCTACTTGAGTGGGTAGTTTTGTGAGAAATTTTGCAAGAAGTTTTCGAGAATTTTGCGGTCATATTGGCAAAACTTCAAGAACTCAAACTTCCAGAAGTTTTGCTAGTGTGACTGTGGCTTACACAACCCCAACTAAACCCCACAGCACTGTACACACTGTCCAAAGTCCCTGGTAGAGGAAGGGTTAAATGAGTCCAGGTTGTCTGAAGGGTGTTACCTCCATCTGTAAGCTGATCCTTCAGCATCACTGGTTAGGCCAAGATGACATCATGACACCACACTACTAACTTCCACTTTGAGGCCATCTTCTCAGTCTCTCCCACTCTCATGCTCTGTATGTCTCCCACTTAAGATGTTTTTTTCCTTGCTTAAGATTTTGATTAGCAGTCTCCAGCTTAACATTACGTATCTTGTTGTTATAATTAGAAAGCGAAAAATATAATGGGACCTTATTAAACTAGAAATGTCGCTTTGGCGACTGGTATGCCTCCGCCATAATGCATGATTTTCCCAATAGGTCTAGATAGTACATGTGGACAATGTGTGATTACATTTTCACAAAATTGGCAAAATATTGAAATGACAAGTTTGTCACAAATGTTTTGAATGTTCACCTTCCTTGACCTAGGTTTAATTGGATGAATAGGAGAGCATGTATCTAGGGATTTAAGGACTTTAACTCGACTTTGACCCATTCATACATTTAGGCATTGAGTAATTTTCAAGGTACAGGTGTGAAGGAAAAGTGCAATTTCTGAATTGAACAGTAAATTGTTACCATTTTCATCTGGCCCTTGACCCTAAAATTAATAAGATAATCACTTTCAGGTAGAACATGCATAATATGTACTATGTTTCAAGACAACTTGAGCCACTTCCGAGATATGGAAGAAAAAGTTAGTTCAGCACTTTTACTTGATCTTTGACCTTTTGACCTTTGAGGCAAAAAAAGAAGAAAAAAAAAACTTTCCAGAGAATTTCTATTAGGTTACACATGTATGCATACACCAAGTGTAAAAAAAAAAATAACCCTGCTGGCATTGCATGATAGGAGGGAAATAGTAAACTTTTGAAGTGTTGCACTTGACCTTTGACCCCTGACCTTTGACCCCATGAACCCTGCATTCTCTAGATAATCACTTCCAGTCAGTATATGTATATACTATATTCCATGAAGATACCTTGAACAATTTTCCAAGGTATGGAGAAAAAAAGAAGTTTTAATATTTTTACTTGACCTTTTGACCTTTGACCTCATGGCCCAAACTTTCACCAGAGAATCTTAATTGGGTAATACATGTATACACTAAGTTTCAAGAAAATATCTTCAGGCATTCAATGGATATGGTGGAAATAGTGAAATTTTATGTATTTGACCCTGACCTTTTGACCTTTGACCTTTGACCTCATGACCCAAACTTTCACCAGAGAATCTTAATTGGGTAATACATGTATACACTAAGTTTCAAGAAAATATCTTCAGGCATTCAATAGATATGGTGGAAATAGTGAAATTTTATGTATTTGACCATGACCTTTTGACCTTTGACCTTGAGCATGTGCACCCAAAAGTTGATAGGCACAACTTCACCCCCTAATACACATACATGCCAAGTTTCATTAGGATACCTCAACAGGTTTTGATAGTTACCTTGTCCACAAAATTCATTACGGACGGACGGAAGGACGGACGGACGGACGGACGGACGGACGGACGGACGGACGGACGGAAGGATGGACGGACGGACAACCCGAAAACATAATGCCTCCGGCACCACTTCGTGGCGGAGGCATAAAAATAATTTGCCCCAGACAATACAGTATTCATCGCATAATCGGGACAGGTTGGGAGTAGCAAACACGGCCCCTTTAAGCGAGGTGCCCGATTTCGCGATGAGCACTCACCATACACTAACGGCATACGACATGTACATGTAGTGCACACACACACATGCATACTGACGTACTGTACATGTACATGAATACACAACCACGCTACCCCTCGGCGCGACCCTCTAGCTCTCCCTGCACATGGCTTTGCTTATACTGTATGTAGGGGAGAAGAATGTTCGCGAAAGCATGTGTTTCGCAATGGCATGGATACGTATACACGGCGCTTTCATGGCTATGCATGTACGTGTACTGGATGGACGGAGGTCAAAACACACCAGTCCGAAGCTTGCTTTATAAGTTTGATGTAAATGACAACTGATAGGAAATCTTTGAAATATTGTGGTATTTTGGTAGATTTTTTGTGTAAAATATCAACAAAATCAAAGATCGCTTGAAGAAAAATTATCCCGTTTATCAGAGACCCCTGCCCGATTATCCAGTGAAAATAACATGCATTGGAAATGTTTCTGGGAAGCGTATGTCATTTAAGCGAGGTTCCCGATTATCAGATGCCCGATTGTGCGATGAATACTGTACTGACATAAAATAAGACCATAATAATTCTTAAACAAATCAAACATTATTATATGATCTACAATATAATGTCTCCACAAGGGAGCTCATAATGAATGTCTCCATGAGGGAACATTACTTATGCCATATATGTTTAAAAATAAGGCCAAGATAGCACCAGAGGGCAGAATATTGCACAACCCGAGCACTTCAAGGACCTTTTTAGTGGGCCCTGGACCCTGGCGGCAAGGGACATTGGAGTTCACACTTGTGATGTGCATTATGAGCACACAATATTGTGCCCATATTCACACAATCAGAGTCTCCCATTGGCTGGAGGGTTCTGGGGGAAGAATCTCCTGTTTAACCTGTTGAGGACAAGCGGATTTTGCTTGAACACACATTTTCTATAGACACCTGCCCAAGTACGCTCTGGGCTAGTCTTCAGTGGGTTAAAAGATGCTTTAGGCTGGAGTCCCTGCCTGGTAGGAGGGTAACATAAGATGAGTTGTACGAGACCACGACATGTTCCTTGCTGTCACTGTTTGATAAAAACAATGCAATGCAGTTACCTTCAATGACTGTCTCAATCGCTGTCCCATTGATGTAAGCCCTGTTTATGCTCTTCCGGGAGAGGTCGGTCCAGTAGATGCGATTCTCCACAGTGTCATGATCTATTGACGAGGCGTTGGCTACAGTGGGTATTGTGAGGGCGGGAATCACGTTGTAGTAGCCATCATCCACATCGACTCCTCTGATGTCGGTTTGACGGGAGATGACGAAGAAGACCGTGTCATCTGTCAAAAATGGACACAAGAGCAAGAACGGCAGCACAGTTATAATGCGGTAAGTCATAGTTGGACTTAAGGCCATTGGTCCCATCATCACTTGCTTCCAAACTATGATGTAGGTTCCACAGAAGTTACATAAAATATGTCAAAATTCAAATTCAAAATTCACTTTGAGTTGGCTGAATGAGTATCTGTTTCATCTCACTCATAAAACAGAGTTCTAACACACTCTCGTGCTATGAATTTTTCCTTCTGCACGTAAAAGAAATAATAACCTACTCTTACAATACTTTCCTGATGGTTCCCTGCCATGTTAAGGGGGACAGCTTTCAGGAATACTCACTGACACACGTCTTTCCATTTGAATGAAGCTTCTTGAGGTGAGGACAGGCACACGCTGTCTTATTTCCGTTCAGCAAGCACAGATCGGAACAGCCGCCATTATCCACTGCACAGGGGTTGGGTTCTGTAAAGGCAACAAGACCAATGTATTAATAAAATCAGCAACTGTAACACGACATGTAAGCAACTGTAACACAAATCTAACATGCTCACACCTGACTGGTCAGGTGTGGGTGATGTGCTCACATTGCAGCTGCTACAGGTGTTGGCATTGCCATGGACGTCATCACAAGCTTGATACATGTATCATAGCAGTTTCCTTGTGGAATGGCTGTAGACAAATGAACCTGTTCTGGGCAATCTGCCGGTATACTGTATATCCAATATATCTACCGAGTCAAATTTGCAACTGAGAAGTACAACAATGGACCCAATGAAATCCACAAAGGCATGATACAAGTACATTCATTTCGGGATCAGAGTTTATATTTTCACGTGTTTCAAAATTCCCCCAAAAATTAGATGGACTCAGTTTTTAATCTGCACAATCCGAGTCTTTTAATCTGCACAACGTCAGAAAGAAATTTGTGAAACAAAGGAACTTTAATCTTGACTATGTTGCCAATTTCAGAATCAGTAAATAAATTAAGCACTTTAGAGGCTTTCAAAAACTGTGAAACCAAAACAACAGATATGCACACAACAAACATAACAAATAAATAAGAATTTTGTACTCAATTACAATGAATATCCCAAATTTCTGATGCATTTGTTAGAACACCTGTACATAAAGACTCACTCTGCGGTTGTCTGTAGGGATGGAAGACGTGGATATCAAATGGCTGGGTGCTCGTCTTTTGAATCGGAGTCACGTTGGAGCCGTTGAACTTGTTGGCCTGGTACACAGCATTGGTTCGCCAGTCGGTCCAGAAGACACTCCCTTCAAAGACGGAGATGGCAAAGGGATGGAAGAGGGTGTTGTGGCCACGCAGAACGGTGAACAGGTTGGAACCGTCGTAGTTGGCCGCCTGGATACCATCCGACCTATCAAGCATGAATTGAAGGTCAATATTCAATGAAACTTACTTATTTACGCAACTTTTCATGTTACAAAAATTCAAAGAAAATACATTGGTCATGAAGAACAAAATGTATAATGTATATGCATAATAAATACATGAAGCACACAATGATAAATTAAAAGACATGCATGAAAATATTATTATAGATACAATATGTTAATGTTTGGGGGTTTTTTAACAGCAAATTATATTTTAAAAAAATTCATCATGCTATTCTCTTTAATTACATTTATTTTTACTCCAATTTCATATCAAGCAAAATGAACAAAAAATTTGCACAATACAAAAAATTCATTTTTACAGTAAAAGCTTAATCAGACTGAACACTCATGAACTTATATTGTAGAGTATACATATTGACAACATATATTTCTCATGCTACAAAGAGCGTGCATGAGATTTACCTGGCATCAATCCAATAGATTCTCTTCTCTGGGTAATCAATGGTCAGACCATTGGGCCAGCCTCCTTCTGTGTTAATGTTGACCACTACATGGCGGTCTTGACCACTCATGGTTGACCGTTCAATACGTGGGTTCTTTGCATCCCAATCTGTCCAGAACATCAGACTGTCCGGAAAAAAAAGAAGGGATAAATGGAAGATTCAATCAGAAAAAATATGAAAGCACTTACGATTCATAAGGCTGGCATCTCTTCTTAATGGAATGTATCATTTTTCCATGAAAATCATTTGCTTACACAACAACATAATAGCATGGTTCCCATAATGCAGTCAAATGATAACAATCAGTATCTTCTTGTGTAATACTTAGGTTTCACACTATCATCAAATTTCTGTCATATTATTACATTAATCACCCTCATCAACAAAGAAAAACAAATGGAAGAATAAAACAAAGCTTTTAACAGAACTCAACGCTATTATATCCACTTAAAAGAATTATCTAACTCTATGTAAGTCAACTTCAGGGTCTCATTTCATAAAAGATGTAGGGATAGCAATTCCTGTGAGAGTAGCAACCTCTTGTAGCAACAGCCAATAAGGAAGCAGGATTCTTGTCATTATCATGAAACTCGCTACATATCAGCAAGAGTTGCTATCAATCAACTTTCTTTGAAATGAGGCTCAGGACTTACCCTACAGTTGGGTCGAGAGCTATAGCCCTTGGGCTCTCCATGTTCCCCGCCACTACAGTGGTCCTCATGGCACCGTCTAGTCTCGAGACCTCGATCTGGTCCAGATGGCTCTCCACCCAGTACAGGTTACCTCCGATCCAGTCCACTGCTAGTCCTTCACATGTGGCCAATCCTGCCTCTATCACAGACTCTATGTTACGGAGGCCTGCAAGCCCAGAAATAAGGATTAAAAAAAAAAAAGAATCAAAAGAAAGAGAAAACATACAGACAGAGCAACTATGGTCTACAGATTGTGTGAATCTGAGATTTGCTTTTTTTTTTCCTAGCCATTGTGTAAAATAAATAAAAAACAAAAAACAAATTCCATGTTGAATTTTTTTCATTACAGCTCTTAATATCTTGTTGGCAAGGTACTTGATCTACAATTGTACATGTAGATAATTAATGCGTTCCTTCCGCAATTCTAAGAGTGCCTTTAATGCCCCAAAACGAGATTCTTTTTGCCCGTTGACAGAGAATGGACAGGTTGGTAATCCACCTGTATCCCCCTTTCCACAGTCAAGTACATGTGTCAGTGAACAATGGAAATATTGATCAGATGCGAGGTATGAATAGAGCGTGCACTGATGGGCTCACAGAATCTTTTGTTCTACACAAAACCAAGCACCTGAATGGGGTGACTGGGGTCAGCAAACACTGAGCTCAGCTTTGATCGCCAATAACATGCTCATACAAGTTTTACAGCAGAACAAGCACAAACTAAATCAGAAAAAAGGTAAATAATACTGTGATATACGCATTTCTCCAACAGAAGGAGAACAAATGCTGACAGAATAAACTCTTATCTTTTCATCAAACCCATTTTTCTGGGCATTATAACACAAAGAAATTTAGGAATTTAGGGCACGAAAGCAGGCACTCTTGTCTTCATCTTGGGAACCTGGTATACCAGGTTCCCGTAAGGAACGAGTTAAATGAATACCCTTCACAACCTGAAAAGTGCATGAGAGAAACTGGAGGCTCATTTCAAATATCATCCCTGAAAATACACACACCATCTACTTGAAATTGAGACATCACTTAATCATTAATGGGAGGGGACAAAGGAGACAGTGGCCATCACAACTACTGGTATGGTACCTGCATTCGGCGAGTTATCATCTAGCCAGCCGCGGTATATCTTGTCGTCAACCACGTCGGTCCAATAGATGGTGCTGTTCGTGTAGTGGAAGTCAACTGCGATGCTGTTGTGGAGGCCAAAGACCAGTACGTTATATTCGCCGCTGTCGAGGTTGATGCGTCTGAGCTGGTTGCGATTGGAGAAGATGACATACGGGCTGGCACTTACTGCAGGTAAGAGGACAAAGTGCAGGAATAAGAAATAATGCAAACCCTCTACTTACAAGAATGGAAGAAGATAAGAAACTCTTTGTTCCCTGTAAAAATTGTAGACAAAAATTTGCAACTTCTTTAAATTTTCTCTTCAACCCAAAATATTAATTGAAGTACATATGTAAGTAAACATACCAGAGTGGTTTATCTCAAGGAAAAAGTGATAACCCTCTTTACACAGAAATCACAGTGAAAATGCAGGTCCAAATGGCTGTAATGTGAATACTGTCTTGGATGGGAATGTTCTAGGTAACTGCTGACATATGAAGAGAAGTGAAACGTAAATAATATCACAGCTGATCTTGACGCTGGTGTTCAGGATGACAATGCACTGTGAAGTTAAGATCATCCATCAAAAATGAAAGCAAAGGGTACGAATGACATCCAAGGGTCAAAGAACATACACGAAAGCTGTTTGTCATTTAGGTTATTGAAGAGTTATGATCAATCTTCTACTGGACCCTCCATACATTTGTGTGACATGTGTTGACTTTGTTTTGAAGAGCACAAACATACAGACAGAAACACAAACCAATGCCGATAAAATCATATCCTCCTTCACAGAGGTCATACGCGCGTAACTACACAGTGTATCTTTACATAAACTCATCAAACTCTTTACTGTATCCACCGTCTATTTGCTGGCTAAGACAAAAAACATAATTTGTCTATTTGTTTGTTTGTGTATTTTTCTCACCACCAACTCACCATTACTCTTACAGCTCCACCTATCATCCTGCATAGCATAGCCAGGGTAGCACTCGCATTTATACGATCCTTTTGTTGAGATACAATGCTGGCTGCAGCGGCCTCTTTTGGAACACATCTTACCATCTGTGTGGAACACACGAAGCAAAACAAGTTTTCTCCAATACATAAATACATTACAAAATGACTCTATTACATTTTGACGCACATACAATGTAACTGTACTAATTATGACATCTGCATGACAAACAATGCCCAGATGATTATTACCAAATTACAAACAGGCTGATCTGCCTTAGAGGTAATCTGCCTGTAACGGCCACCCATCTTCATCTATGGTGAACTTCCAAAGTTCTGAACTTTTCTTGCAAAGTTCACAACACAAGAAATCATCAGTGCACAGTTATGAGACACACTGTAATAGAATGTGACCAACACACACAACTGCCGTTAAAGGTCCTGTTTACCTTTGGGAACAGTGATTCAAAACATTTAATGCATATGTGTAGGTCTATTGTACCACAGAATTTTCGCAATGAAGCCTAAAATATCAGGAGATATCTGTATTTTTCTCAATAAATGGTAACTGTAGATGGTTTAGTCTGGAAACTACATAACTATTGTTTACATTTTGTATATTCAACAACACTTAACATCAATTTTACAAATTCAAATTTTTACAGTGGTTGTTTCTATCCCTAACTCACATTTTAGAACTATTTTGAAGCACTAATGCTGGGTTTTTGTTTCATCTGCAAATGGTAAATCATGCCTTTAATACCTGGTATACACTGGGTCAGCTTCAAAGGGTTAACGACCTGTCCCTCTGGGCAGTGGCAGATGACTCCAAGGCCAGGTCTTGGCTGACACAGCTCATCACACTGTGATCTGCTGCACAGTGTCTGGTTACCTAGGAAACAAATGAAAAAAAAGTACATTTTATGCTTCAAAAAGGCAATAACAATTGGATTACATGTGTGACCCTGCATCACAAAACCAACAAAAAGTTGCCAGACATAGATCTTTAGTTAAGGGCGGAATCTGAAAGACCAGACTTTAAAATGATGATTAACTCAATTCAAATTGTCTCTTTCGACCTATCTGAAAATTAGAAAGAAGGCACACAATCTGAAAAAGTGTGTACTGATTGAAGCTCTGAAGTATACAAGGGTCTTTTCAAGCACTTAAAGGTCCTGTTTACCTTTGGGAGCAGTGATTTAAGAAATGTTCAAGATATCACATTTGATGCATATTTGTAGGTCAGTTGTATCACAAAACATCCTACCATATAACAGTTTTGCAATAAAGCCTAAAATAATCAATCACTATTTTTCTCATTAAACTACAACTGTAGACAGTTTAGTCTAAAAACACTTTTATTATAACTATTCTTCACATTTTGTATATATAACAATACTTATCATCAATTATACTGGTTCAGATTTTTACATTATTTTAGACCATATCTTAAATCTAAAATATGGTCTCAATTTAAACCACCATTGTGAATTCAGGCCAATCTGTTTATGACTGATACAAACTTTCAAAGCAGTAGTTTGGGAATAGCACCTGACTCACGAAAATAAGAACCTCGCAAAATATTTGGCATATACAGTACTAGAACACAGTTTGATGACGGCATATCAAATGGGATTTTTACATCAAACAGTAGACAAAGAGACAATCCCCTAAACACAATGTACATTGTACAGGACTACCAGGCACAATTGCAGACAAGAAGTCTTAAAAGGGAAGGTACCATTTTGGTTGAGATAGGGTTTAAGGTTTCCAAATTCTTATGTTAATGATATTTTGAGATAATGAAAAATCTCTTATATGCAATGTAAAAGAGCATAGAATTCAGGGAAGAATTCAAAGTTTAATTGATGAAAATTGTTTTTGAAATGGCTGAGATACGTCATGTACAGTGTATCCAAAACAACGCTCTCCCAATAAAGGGTGGGACCCACCTTTTATGAGGATCACTTTCTTTTACTTGGTTTTTTGGATATCTCATCCATTTTAAAACAAATTTTCATCAAATAAACTTTGAATTCCTCTTAGAATTGTACGTTTTTTAACATTTCATAAAGTGGTTTCTTAGTATCTCATAAGAATTGAATAGCTGAATTCTCACCTCAACCAATACTATACCACCCCAGCCTTTAACCCATTGAGGACGAGTCCCGAGTATACTTGGGCAGTTGTCCATGAGAAATGTGTGTTGCAGCAAAATCAGCTAGTCCTCAAAGGGTTACTTTACCAGACATCTAGGGCAACCGAGAATTCACCCCTGAGGCATGTTGCAGGACTACTACAAGTATGATACTCACATGCATGTTCATCCGACCCATTGATACACTGTGGCGAACCGTCGCACAGATTACTAATGGGGATACACAATGTGTGATTTTCACATTTCCAGTGGCCAACATCACATCCGAGCTCCGCTGAAGGTATCATAAAGAGAAAAGGCATGCGAATATGAAGGCATGCAAATATATCAGCATTATCATATAGATGTTGATATATACATGAATGTGCCTGTACTGTTTTGTAGATTCCCTCATATTGAATAGTAATTTTCCAGATGTTTTTGGTACACATGTCTGCTTGTTCTTATTGACATTCTGCTGTTTGTGTATGATTTACCAAAGAGACATCACAAAGTGACTAAACCCAATAAACAATCATACTGTATATTCTTGGCGCTCATTTATCATCGCCAAATTAACGACGGACTAACAGGACAAACATTCATGTTGGTATACATACACGTAATGTATATAAAACATTGTATATCATATAATGTGCAATACATGAGAAAAAAGTACATAGGTTTACAAAGGGGGAAACATTTCTTTTCCTCTAGATCTGCAATAGTAAAGAAATTTTATGTAGAAACATATCAATACACAAAATCTTCACACAAGGGTACAAATGAATGAGGCGGTCGAATCCCTTTCTCTCTCATTCTCTAACGCCCAGTAGTTTGTCAAGTCACCACGCACTTACCACAAAAGAATTCATCTGACTCGTCTTGGCAGTCCGGGGTTCCGTCACACTGCCAGGCGTGTGGGATACACTTCGGCTCCCCGGGACACTTGTAATGGGTGTTGGCCTGACAAACTGGCTCTGAAAAATACAGGGGGTAAAGCAAGAAAAGACACTGTACTTGTACTTGTAAACATGTGGTATATTTTGTGGTGAGTTCAGTTTTCAAGAATTTTGCTAATTAACTAATACTTGCAATCTAAACAACTCACAAAAATATTGTCTTTTTGTAACAAAAAATGCACTACGTATCAACTCCAATGTGGTAAATCCAAACTGATCTCCTGAAAAGGAAAAATACTGATTTTGCATTCTCTCATAACTGCATTTTTTTTTATCATGAATTCAACCACTTGTAAATTTTACTCATAAGTTAAAAATTACCAAACATATGGTGTAAACAGTTATAACCGAGTAGTAAAATTTGTGATACCCTTAGCATCAACTGCAAGACTCTAACAGAAGTACATGTGAGAATGCTCTCACATGTTACAGCATTGTAGCCTCCTAATGTGACCATCCCCCATGAATTCCTGCAAAACGATTGGCCAGCAGCAGACTACATCACACCATTAAATCTCACTAGCAGCATGCCCACCACACATAACATTTGGTGTTTTGCTCTATGTTATTATCAACAGGCATATCTAAGAGAAACCTTGTTCCTTCAATGTGTCAGAATCACACAGGACTTGGAGGTAATTTGTGTGTACCAACCATGTCCAATATCATGCAGGCATTTTATGAATGAAAATCTCCAGAGTCTGTGAAGAACATAAATTGTATGTAATACTTTTGTAGGTAGAGGTTTTTCCAGTTTCACATTGTGGTAACAGTCGATGAAAGGACTGCTTAATTGGTAAATTGAGAAAAGGGAGTATTCTTTTGCTAAAATCTAGATCTACGTCATCATTTTGTTAATTGAAAAATGAAGTTGCTTTGGTGGGACAGTGAAATCATGCATTGTCAGCAACTATGTCATTTTACACATTGTGATTCCTTTTCCACCATTCACATGTAAATGTATTTTGTGTGACATAGGGTGCGTTCGAGCGCTCTCCTAAAGCGAACTGTACCATACCATACCAGTGCCAGAGGAGCGCTTGAGCGCTACTAAAGTGTACCGTACCGTACTGTACCGAACCAAAAGTGGACCACTTCCCTATGTGCTCCAAAAGCGTACATAAAGCATACCAAAAGTTCGCTGTAAAGCATGCACGTATCATGCGCATACGTCACAATGCAAAGACATCATTCTCTTTGTTCTGGACAGCTGTAAGTAGTTCAGGCGCCAGGTGAATGACATTTTTGCTACAACAATGTGTGACCTTTTCTAAAAATAACTTGTGAGGTACGCTTTCTCAACAGAGAGATCGAACGCTCTAAAACTGGCACAGTTTGGTACGGAACGCTTTGGTTCGCTTTAGAGCACTCGAACTCATCCGCTGTCTCCACTTATACTTTCAGATCCTGCTCTTCATATCCATTAAATTTTTTTTTTTTTTTTGTCGTAGTTCACAATCAGCACAAAAGTCTGCTCACGTGACCTCACAAAAAATCAGTGGTACCAGAGAATACAATACCTATCTGGCAATGTGCTTCGTCTTCCAGACCGTGGCAGTCTGGTTCCCCGTCACACACCCAGGACATTGGGATGCATCGCTGCTCATCACAGCGGAACTCATTGCCTGTACACACTACAGGCCTTAGAGAGGCTAAAAGAGGAAAAGGTATGGGACACTTCCTGTTTTCATTTACATATCAATGACAAAGTCATGTCAAACAAGCAAACAAGTAAACAAAACAAAAAATCTGAATAAGCTTATGCACTAAATGAAACAAAAGAAATGTTTATTCTTCACAAAATTTGATCATTTAACAGAAATCCCTTTGAATATGAAATGATGTTTATTTTCCTCACATTGATTTATTTCAATTTCATTTAATTCTGATGAAAATGCTTTATCATCAAGAACACTTCACAGAACGATTCTTTACAAGTTTACATTAAAAATTGCAAAATTTGATGATAATGTAAAAGTCACAAGTGTACAGTCATCCCTTGTAATCCTGTTCAAATCTTCTCAGATATATTTCTCTTCAGTTTTGAGTACCTAATGAATTAATGTAATCAAAACAGGCACTCGTGCTTTACCAGGAAAACTTGTCATGAGTTTTGTAACCACATACCTAAATATAAACGAAAGACTTACTGCAGTTAGGGTTGCGGGAATCATCACTTCCATCATCACAGTCGTCAACGTCATCGCAGACACGCTCAATGTCAATGCAGCGGAGAGAAACCTTGCACTGGAACTGGGTTTCACTGTCGCACATGTACTCACAAGTCTGCTCGTCAGAGTTATCACCACAATCGTCATCTGAGGGCGGCATTCACATAGCCATTTATTGACAAGCAGCAGGAATGACAGAAATTTACAATTTTACAAAAATAATTTCAGGTAAGTTTTTACAAACTTACAATGTCATTTCTTTGTAGACAGGATAATTTTGGGAGGTACACTTGTATGAAAGACTACTCCTGACAACAAAGAATTTCCCCAACAGAGTAATAACAATGAACAGAAAAATAGGTACACACATTAGATCAGTGAATATACAGTGCCGACCGCGGGAAACGTCACGAAAACCCCTAGGGCAAATGCGGGAAGCCCTTTCGTCCGGGCGTACTAGGTAATACGCGGGCGTTTGGACGCGTACAGACAAGGGAAGTCGCCCGCACTTTCACGCTCGTCTAAACACCCGCATTTGCCCGAGCGCTCCAGCGCGGAATTAATGATATGAAAATCAAACTCTCCCGTCAACCATCGGCTACATGAAGGAAATTAGCTGAAATCGATCCGCGAAAATCTTTTGAAAAGTATCAGTAATTTGCCGGATGTTTGCTTTTACGTTCGAAAGTAAAATAATAACCATAACATTCAGCTCCCGAATATGCTAAAGCAAATGTCCAATGATCCCTTTGACGTTTGGAAATGAATAACAATAATACTCCGTACGATGATTAAATAAATGTCGGATGTTTGCTTTTACTTTCGGAAGTAAATAGCAATAATATTCATCTCCGGAAGATGCTAAAATAAATGTCGGATCTTTGCTTTGACGTTCGGAAATGAATAACAATAATATTCAACTCTGTACGATGATAAAAATAAATGCCGGATGTTTGCTTTTACGTCCAAAAGTAAATAACAATAACATTCAGCTCCGGAAGATGCTAAAATAAATGTCGAATGATCCCTTTGATGTTCGGTAATTAATAACACTAATATTCAACTCCGTATGATGATTAAACAGATGTCGGGTGTTTGCTTTTACTTTCGAAAGTAAATAGCAATAACATTTGGCTCCGGAAGATGCCCAGAAAATGGCAGATGATTGCTTTTTACGTTTGGAGGTGAATAGCAGTAACAGTCTGCTCCATATAATAAAATAAATGTCGGATATTTGCTATTACATTTCGAAATGACGAACAGTAACATTCAGCTGCGTTTGATGGTAAAGTAAATGTCTGATGTCTGCCTTGACGTTCATAATGAAAAACAGTAACATTCGGCTCCGTACGATGCTAAAATGATTGTCGGATGTTTGCTTTTAAATTTGGAAATGAATAACGGTAATGTTCTGCTCCGAACGATGCTAAGATAAATAACAGATTGTTGCTTTTACATTTGGAAATGATTAACGGTATCAATCGGCTCAGTTAGATGCTAAAATAAATAGCGGATGTTTGCTTTCACGTTTGGAAATGAAAAAGGATAACATTCAGCTCCGTAAGATGCTAAAATGAATGTCGGTTGTTTGCTTTAACATTTGAAAATGATTAACTGTAACATTCGGCTCCGTAAGGTGTCAAAATACTAGTAAATGTTGGATGATTGCTTTTGCGATCAGAAATGAATAACGGTAACTTTAGCCTCTTTACAATGCTAAAACAAATGTCGGATAAATCAGATAATTTTGCTTAACATTCGACGTCGTGCGATACCAAGTTGATTACATAAACCTTCGACACTTCGTTGCTGCTCAATTTTATTTGATCTCGACATTATGGACGCTATACCTATTTGATTTAATTGTCCTTATTTTATCAACCTTCGACATCAGCCGCTACTTTATAGTTTTCTCGATCACTAACGTCGGACGGTATGACCTAATCAACTTTGGACATTGGTCGCTATTTAATAATTTCATCAACCTTACACATCGGTAGCTATTATTCCGATGTTCGTTATTCCGAAGGCTCTCTAGTCCGAAGATTCGTTATTCAGAAGGTATATTGTTCCGTTAATTTCATTTTCGGATTCATGAATCTTCAGAATAACGAACCTTCGGAATAACGCCACAAACGTTCGAATTAACGAACCTGTAGGTTTAGGGAATTTGTGTGTTTCGAATTTAACGACCCTTCGGAATTACGAACCTTCGGAATATTACGAACAGCACCCATCCGATTATCAACCTTCGACATCGATCGCTGCTTACTGATTTTATCAACCTTCGATGTCGACCGTAAATAACGTATTTGATTGACACTTTCGACGTCGATCGCTGCACATTAGATTGGCAAACCGTCGAAGTGTCGATCGCTGCCTATTTATTTACTGGTTCCCCAATTTCTGACTTAGTTACTGATTTAATCTACCTTCAACATCGGTCGGTCATTATATTGTAAGTGGCCACTTATTGTCTCGAGCTTGATATTTCCCAATGGCGTCCACGTCTACACACACACACACATAAAAAGAAAGAAAAAGATCTGAGTCTTAAAGGTCTAACGAGGCGTGAAAGTCCTTGTGTGATGCTTTTAATTGTGTCATTCACAATAGTGTCACGGTCCCTAAGATGGATGAAAGAGGCGCAGATCTTAAGAAGCCACTTGAGTTGAAGTTTAACACCGTCTGTCTATTCTTAAAGTACACGATTTGTAGGGAAAAAAGAAAAAGACAAAGAGAGGGAGAAAACAAAGAAAACGTAGGAGAGAGAGAAGGGTATGGCGAAACCACCAGAGTGGCATTATGTAATCAACAAAGCTGCGTTTAACTTCACTCGAGTCCCCGAGAAGTGGTACTACACGTGCATGCATAATGTTTATCTTGGATACATGTACTGTAGGTACCCTTCTCTCCTTTCATGATAAATTGTTTATACGTATCACATAACTATGTCAATGCATGTTTACGTCGCAATTTGTCCAATCGGGGTTTTCCCTCTTTAAGGAGTGCTTGCTTTCCAAGAAAAAAAAAAGAAGGATGAAATCAATGATTATGAGCAAAACTGAATGCATTTAAGCAGCGGAATCGCGCTACATCAATAGCACTACAAAATCTTCGAGTGATCCCGGAGGTCACTCCAAGTGAAAATGAACATTTTCACTCAAAATTCACTCCAAATTCACTCTAAATTGACTCCGTTTTAAATGTATCCACCCCTTCAAGTGTGAATGTTTTCATTTTTTTTTTTTTTGAGAGAGAGAGAGTGAGAGAGAGTAGGCCTACTGTGCATTAGCCTTTTGTCAAGGCCCTCTCGCTGTAATGGGCGAGCAAAGCGAGCCCAGCCGAGCGCGCCAGCGCGAGGGCCTTTTGAGATCTGCTTTACACATTATTATTCATGAACGTGAACCCTTCTGAATACTCATTTTAACGGGTTCCGGTCAACCAATGGAGTGGCGTGCTCCCCGCATCCTCAGCCTCGGTGTTGTCATGCCTGTTCGCATGCATCACTGACCGCCCGCGGAGGTCTGCCACAGAACTCTACACACTCTGTGTGTATAGAGTTCTGTGAGGTCTGCGGCGTGCATTCGCTCTATTCAAATCGGGTTCGAGCAGACAGACACGCTGATTGGTCGTCGACTTTTGCTCCCAAAATCGGGGAGCAAAAGTCGGTAATTCAAAGGGCTAACAAAAGGATGCGAAGCAGATCTCAAAAGGCCCTCGCGCAACCCCACTCAGCTGGGCTCTCTTTACCATACAGCGAGAGGGCCTTGACAAAAGGCTAACTGTGCATTGGAATACGAATCTCTGCTGTGCAGCGATATTATGATCGCTATAAAAACAATCAGTTCGATGAGCAAAGCACGTGCTTGCCCTGCCAGCAGTGAGTGCGCCATGTGGTTCCAACATACTCATCTTGTGTGCCCAGCGTGTTTTTATCACAGAACTCTTGTGTGTAGAGTTCTGTCGTTTTTACGTTATGGTCAATTCATGACGTGTGAGTGCTTCGACTTGACGCCTGTGAGATTGACAGGTGCCGTTCACGAGAATAAAAACTGTCAGTAGTGACTATCAATCCCAAAATCAGTTTCTATATAATAATCAGACTAATTACTTAAATGTAGAGTTACATGTAGTTACATGTATTTCGAATGACAATGCGCACATCCCCTTTATCATCACACTTTTGATACGGCGGACAGAAGGCCGTTAAATTTCATTGCTCTCAATGATTCGATACAGTCATAGCTTTTAAAAGGTCCAATTAAACAAATTGGATATGAAATCACGGTTACAGCTCGTTATTCCGAAGGTTCGTTAGTAAGGTTCTTTAGTCCGAAGGTTTGTTAATCCGAAAATGAAATAAGGTTCGTTATTCCGAAGGTTCGTTAATCCGAAAATGAAACAAAGCTCGACTTACTTCGAAGGTTCGTTACGGACCCTATATCATTTCGGATCCTATATCATTTCGGATCAACGAACCTTCGAGATAACGAACCCTATTTCATTTTCGGATTAACAAACCTTCGGAATGACGAACCCTATGTCATTTTTGGATTAACGAACCTTCGAAATAACGCCGCAAATGTTCGAATTAACGAACCTTTTTTCGTTTTCGGATTAACGAACCTCTATGGTTTAGGGAATTTATGTGTTTCGGATAAACGAACCTTCGGAATAACGAACCTTCGGAATAACGAACCTTCGGAATAACGAACAGCACCCGAAATCACGTCTTTATCTTGTTAAGATATAAGACAAAAAAAGGGTCCCTCAGTTCACGAACTTGCGATGTTTCTTTATTGCGTGTGTTTCTAGCTTGTGTTTGGCACTCACGGAATGAATGCGCGTGCAGTATATGGTAGGCTACATACTCGTGCTCTTGTTGTTGCTGAACATTTCCCCTTCACAGTGATTGTGTGGCATGATCGTTGAGTATGTTCAGATGGTGTTAGTGCGTTGATTAAAATGTTACCACAATAGATGCACGTGTGCTATAACAACGATCTGAGGTCTTTGCTCCGCGCTGCTTTCTTGTTTACAAACATTGAATCTTGGTGAACTTAATTCACTATCGTCCCCATGCTAACATGCAAAAGAAGAAAACGCTTTTGTTCTTGTTTATGTGTACCATGCAGTGAACAGAAGGTAGACCTGTAAACTGTGCCGCTAGGCCCTAGCTGTAGTTAGCACTTTGACGGATTGTCACTGCTCGTCTACTATTCGAAGCGAAATGAAAATCAAACTAGAGATCTCATGCTGTATACTTTCTCGTACTGTGTACTATGCAATTTGTGGTAGTACTTGTCAACGCTGTGTTTTTGGCTCAAACTTTTCTCTCTCAAACTTACTTGGTTACGCAGGGGCGGATCCAGGAAGGACCGCAACCGGCGCCCGTCCTCCCCCTTTATTTTTATTTTTTTTTGTTGAAACAAAAGAAATGTAAAAAAAAAAAAAAAATGGGGGAGGGGTGCGTGCGCCCCCCTTTAATTTTGTAAACGCGCCCCCACTTTACGGAATTCCTGGATCCGCCCCTGTTACGGGATAATACCTATCAGAATCTGTGCACGTGAAAAGCATTCAAACTTTCCCATGTTTTTGCTCTTGCATTAAAGGCGTATTAATTCACCACGTATACATGAAACAAAACCCCCATAGTTCTGAAATGTGAGTTATAGGGATAGAAACAACTGCTGGAAAAAAAAAAATTGAATCCGTATGATCGAAAATACAGTACACTATGTGAACGGTTACAGTTCGCTATTCCGAAGGTCCGTTAATCCGAAAATATGAGGTTTGTAACTTGTTATTCCAAAGGTTCATTTATCAAAAAATGAAATAAGGTTCGTTATGCCGAAGGTTCGTTAATCCGAAAATGAAACAAAGGTCCTAATTCCGAAGGTTCTTTACAATCTATAAGAGAAATACTGATATCTCCTTATATTCTAGGCTTTATTACAAAAAATTATGTAGGATGCTTTGCACAACGGACCTATTATGCATCACATGTGATATCTAAAACATCTTTTAAATCACTGCTCCCAAAGGTAAACATATGACCTTTGTGTATCTACTCGTTTGTGTGTATGTGTGTGCGTGTGTGTGTGTGGGGGGGGGGAATAGTTTCCTCCTTCTTCTTCTTTTTTGTTAGAGTTTATCTTAGTTGATCTTGATACAGTGTTCCTCTTTCGGTGCGCCCTTTCTCTTGTTATGTCACTTCATCTGTTTCTACATTTTGAAGCAAAGTAATTTGTTCAAGCATTGTGTATGTCCTCGTAACCGTAATGTGTCATTTTGCTGCGATGAGTTGGTTCTATAATATAGTAGGCCCTATTATTGCTGTGAGATGTAATTTTTGTAATAACGTGTTGAGAATAACAGATTTTTGTTTCTGAACGAAAGGAAAAATGACGGAATTGTTTTGATAACCAATGTGGATGACGTGTTGAGAATTCTGATTCCTGTTTCTGAACGAAAGGAAAATGACGGAATTATTATTTTGATAACCAATGTGGATGACTACCTTCTATAAGTGATTTTGGTGTGAAAAGAGAGTTTGCTCAAAGAAACGCTTCTCATGAATGGTCAACGAAACAAAATACATCATACAATGCAACGTGACTCGCGTGCATTTAGCAAACGAAATGTCTAGACCTTTAAGTTCAAGTAAAATGCATAAACACAGAATAAGAAAGCAGACAAACTAACAAATATGGAATTAATGACCGCAGACGTAACGTAGGAAAACCTGACACCTACTGAGTATGCTTGAAGAAATTCCCACAAAAGCAGAGCGCAAGATAAAAGAATACATGTGCGTAGTCCATACAGGTCGTGATGCGCTCGGTCGAAATGCGTATGTCGCAGTAAACAAAATTTTAGGCATGTCTACACATGTATATATAAATACTTGAATTCTACATACATTGTATAGTTTTATCTTTACAATAATACATAAAACAACCCCTTTCCGCATCCCTAGAAGTCATAAAAGAAGAAGAAAAAAAAAAGAAAATCGCCCTTAAAGTTCAGGTTATGTTCAAGCTCACAACCCGTCCCCCCCCCCCCATGATGCAACAGTCCTGCTTTATAGCGACGGCGTTAACGCTTCATCGCACACACATAAATGGCGACAGCTTGGGTGTGTGAGAAAATTCATTCTTAAATGGATGCACCCCCATGGCACTCAGGATTATCACTGACCCTCCAATGCCTTTTGTCTATCCACCCTCCTGCTTTAATCCCCCTCCCTTCTGTTGGCCTCCTTGCCCATGACCTCCCATCCTCTCCTTTTGTTTTCTTTGTTCCGTGTCCCTAGCCTGTCCCTGACTGTTCGTGTTGTGTGAACTTCTTTATAATGTGATTGCTTTCCCTGCCTGATTATCATTTTGCCTCTGACGAAGATTCTTTTGGAATCAAAAGCTCAGGCCCCTTTAGAGTATAGACTCCATTTTACTCCTTTGGCACGCCACTGATATTCGATAAGCAGTTTTCAGCATTTTTGTGTTTGTTTGTTTTTGTTTTTGTTTTGTTTTGTTTTGTTTTGTTTTTGCTACAGATAATTAGCCAATCACAAGACAGATATAATTCGATTCTAACCAATACCAAAATACGGTTGCCTGAATGTAAACTTTGGTGTGTTTGTGTTGTGTGTCGGCTGCAGTGTAGTTTGAAACAACAGAAACAGAAAAAAGAAAGAGGCACGCAATGCGTGCTATATACGAAAAGCCTCATTTACCGAGAAAGTTGATCGCTTCCATTCTCCTCCCATGTTGTTGTCAATGGAAGCTAAAGAGAATGCTTTTAGCAAGTATACCAGTACCTAAAGAGGACCTGAGGAACCCGTTGTTTTGAATGCTGTGCTCGGTACGACTTCAAAACGCAGTCGAAGTTATCAGAATGCCATTATAATAGAACTGATAGCTCTATAGAAAACTTGTTTAGGTCAGTAAAGGTTGCCGTAATGCAATCTTTGTGGAATTGACTCACTACATCTGAGCATTTTGAAAAACGTGTAGAGTACTTTCGTTTTGCATATAAATGTTAAGAAATAGTTTGAACTATGAAAATAAAAAAGTATGGTTACTTCAACGATGTTGAATAGTTTGATTAGCCGTGATGCATAAAGTGAATTCATGAATTCATCTGACTAATCCTTACCGATTGATGATCACTTCTATAAGCCAACAGTTAAGCTGAACTGCTTTGGAGTGATAAGACAGGTAAACGATGAAAACTTGGTACATGTTGTATGCTATTATAATTATTATAAAATCCTGTAGCCAGAACTGATTTTACGATCATCTTTAACCTTTCAGAAAGTTCCAGTTTTCAACTTAAATAGTAGCGATAGCTTGTAAGAGTAAATTAGCATCCCTCTGACTATTTTTGGTCAATATGCATACTCTTAACCCTATTCTAACTGGGGGGGGGGGGTCAAATTGACCCCCCCCCCCACGTTTCGCGTCACGATTCTGCAACGAGCAAAGATTTTGCCGCGTCGTTTCACAACTTTTTTCATTGAAGTCTTCCGCATATTTTGAGACCAAATTTGCGACGTCTGAGTACACCGTTCTGAAGTTACGTAATGTTATGCAAATGCATGTCAACCGGAAAACAGCTCAAATTCATGATATCGTGTGCAAATTGAATGTAAATTGTGTTTTTGGGGTTAAATTGATATAAATTATAGTATTTCATCTTTGAACCATTGAAATTAATCAATTCTATATAGTGTAGATAAGCCTGAAAAAGTGCCTGCAACAAATTTTGAAAAACAACAGAAAACACAAGGTCGAAAAAACAATAAAATACATAAGAAATTAACAAAACAATAAAAAACAAAAGAAATTGGTTTTGACTGTGCTTTATTTTTAAATGAAAATTGGTTTATATGTCTTGAGGAATTTTGACACAAAAATTTAGCAATACTTCAGTCTTTTTTATGGAGTTATAGGTGAAAATATGATTTCATGCACAACTTTGCATCAATTTATTAAAAATAGAAAGGCAATATTTTTCTATTGTATGACCATGTAATCTTGTAGTTGACATCCAGCTCTATCTTCAGGAAAAATTTCGCAGCGATCGCGCGATCGGTGGCCGAGATCTGAAGGGGGGGGGGGGGGGGGTCACCCCAGTAAAAACTCCTCTCACCCCGCGTTTACATTGGTCCCCGCGACGCGGGGAAAGTCCCGAGCTGTGGGACTTTCTCCTCAAAAACCACAATGTGAGACAGGTAAACGATGAAAACTTGGTACATGTTGTATGCTATTATAATTATTATAAAATCCTGTAGCCAGAACTGATTTTACGATCATCTTTAACCTTTCAGAAAGTTCCAGTTTTCAACTTAAATAGTAGCGATAGCTTGTAAGAGTAAATTAGCATCGAGTCTGACTATTTTTGGTCAATATGCATACTCTTAACCCTATTCTAACTGGGGGGGGGGGGGGGTCAAATTGACCCCCCCCCCACGTTTCGCGTCACGATTCTGCAACGAGCAAAGATTTTGCCGCGTCGTTTCACAACTTTTTTCATTGAAGTCTTCCGCATATTTTGAGACCAAATTTGCGACGTCTGAGTACACCGTTCTGAAGTTACGTAATGTTATGCAAATGCATGTCAACCGGAAAACAGCTCAAATTCATGATATCGTGTGCAAATTGAATGTAAATTGTGTTTTTGGGGTTAAATTGATATAAATTATAGTATTTCATCTTTGAACCATTGAAATTAATCAATTCTATATAGTGTAGATAAGCCTGAAAAAGTGCCTGCAACAAATTTTGAAAAACAACAGAAAACACAAGGTCGAAAAAACAATAAAATACATAAGAAATTAACAAAACAATAAAAAACAAAAGAAATTGGTTTTGACTGTGCTTTATTTTTAAATGAAAATTGGTTTATATGTCTTGAGGAATTTTGACACAAAAATTTAGCAATACTTCAGTCTTTTTTATGGAGTTATAGGTGAAAATATGATTTCATGCACAACTTTGCATCAATTTATTAAAAATAGAAAGGCAATATTTTTCTATTGTATGACCATGTAATCTTGTAGTTGACATCCAGCTCTATCTTCAGGAAAAATTTCGCAGCGATCGCGCGATCGGTGGCCGAGATCTGAAGGGGGGGGGGGGGGTCACCCCAGTAAAAACTCCTCTCATCCCGCGTTTACATTGGTCCCCGCGACGCGGGGAAAGTCCCGAGCTGTGGGACTTTCTCCTCAAAAACCACAATGTGAACGCTCGCTGGGACTTGTCCCCTCGTCCCCGCGAAGCAAGTCGGGTACGGGGACAAGATTTGGAGGGGGAGAGTGACCTTGGGGCGCAATTGATAGCGTCCAGCTGTGGTCATCAAATGTGCGCATGCGCTATGCCTGGATTCAAGTGGCAGAGCTCGCTCCAAGCCCCAAAATGCCCCCACAGCTCGGGGACAGATGAGATACCAATGTGAACGGTCAGTCGTAAAAAAGATAAGATCTCTTGTGGCTGTCCCCGCGTCGCGGGGACCAATGTGAACGCGGGGCCAGTTAGAATAGGGTTAAGCCAGCTGGACAGAGCGATCAATGGGCGCGATTATCACCACGCGTGGTTAACCTAAACAATGCTCGGCCGGCCTGTTCGGTTTCAGTGTTGTTTTTTGTTTCTATTTCCCCCTTTTAAAAACGAAGGTTCCTTAGTCCAGCCATTGTTTTCGCTTCCTGCTCAAGACATTGAACAGTTCAGCAAAGCTGAAGTTTAGATCACTAAACGGCGACATCGATAATAGGACTTAGATCACAGCCGAAAGTGCGCTCCTTCATTACTCTAGAATGAGAAAGAACACCCTGTCTGTGTTCAAAGTTGGGTTACGGACGATGAAAAAAAAAAAAAAGGTTTTAATCATGAATTGTCGGATGACGTCGGCAGATTGATGATATAAATATTAGCGTATCATGGGAAAGATTAAGTAATGATGAGCCCAATGATATCGCAGGGCTCCAAACTAATTTTTATTTTTGACCACCAAAATCATTGATTTCTATTTTTTTTTTGGTGGCCAAAAAAATCAAGAAAAACATAGGAAAAACTAAATCGGTCCTACTAAAACAATTATTAAGCATAACTGACGTGACAGGTACCCATGTCTAAAATAAATGAATACAAAAGTAGATCATCTTATCACCATTATTCTGAATTCTAAGATTTAGCAAATAGGCTTATAGATAATTATAAAAGTTGATGCCTATATAGGTGGTCATAGCTTACTTTTGGGATGAGAAAGTGGGAGCATTTCCAGATTGTTTGTTTTAGCATTGTAAAGAGCCGAAAGTTACCGCTATTCATTTCTGATTGTAAAAGCAATCATCCAACATTTACTATAGTATGTTAGAACCTTACGGAGCCGAATATTACCGTTAATCATTTTCAAATACACTGTATAAAAGCAAACAACCGACATTCATTTTAGCATCTTATGGAGCTGAATGTTACCCTTATTGATTTCCGAATGTGAAGCAAACATCCTCTATTTATTTAAGCATCATACTGAGCCTATGTATACCATTAATCATTTTCAAATGTGAAAGCAATAATCTGTTATTTATGTTAGTATTGTACCAGAGCTGCCAACCGTTCCGAAAAATTCGTATACGAAAAATCGAAGGGAATACGACAATATGAAAACGTCCTTAGAAAGTACGAATTCACAGTGGGGAAAAATAATGGGTAAAAATATCGCAAACGCACGTCGCATGTGCCATGTTATCTGTATTCAGCTGGGATATCGATGCATTGCGTACGCACCGTATGTGGAAAGCGCTGAATAGAAAAATGTGCGCACACGCATATCGCTGCTTGCGTACTGTGTACACCGAACAGAACTTCGCGCGCGTGAATCCCTGTCGCCTACGGACCCTGGATGTTTACATGGATCGCCGTGGTATCCCAATGTGTGGCCGGCCGGCTGGGGAGTGTCTACACACTGTAGCCAGCTGCCACTACAGTACCGTATGAGGCGGGGTGAAAGCGTCCCGTTGTGCAATGTCTGCTTTTTTATTCTTTTCATCCTCTTGTCCCTTGCCTCCCAAGTACGAAATGATTTTTAGAGTGTTGTGTGTTTTTTTTTATAACGCTATTGCATCATTTTCTGCGAGGAAGTTGTAGAGGTGAGTTTCTGTTCGTGTATTGATGACTGATGTGCACTGCCCTCTGCAGTATATGTGCAGGTGAAAAGCGTTCGAACTTTCTTTCCAGAGTATCGTGGAAACTCGATTATTTCTAGGCCTATTAAAGGAGATTTCATATAACAGAATACTTATAACAAACTATTTTCCCGTCAAAATGAATCAATTTCCTTTGTTTTGTATCGTTTATTGACTTGATCCCATAGGATCTCGTCGCAATACCGAGTTTTATATGTGTGTTTATTTTCGCGTAGCTTTCGGTGCTGCAAAATTTTTGCTAGGGCCTAAGCTTACTACTAAACTTCGTTTTATTTCCGTCGTTTCTCACACCTCGTTTAGTACGATTTCTTACATTTCATATCACTTTATCTGTTCCCTTTATACTTTGAAGTATTGAAACGTTATTCTCTTAGTGTCTCGCACTGTTATTTTCGTAACGGCGATTTCTCCGCTTCGCTGCAATCGAAGCGACGGAGTTTGATCCCAGCCGCTTCGATGTGCTATTTGTTGTCTTTTCTAAATGTTTGTGTTGTTGTGAAGTGTTGATACTTTGTATTTGTTTCCTAACCTCGAGGTTAGGGCCTGCCGTCTGAACGTAACTATGAGTTTCCTAGGTATTTATCTCGAGGGATTATGCGTGTTTCTTAATGTTGATCATAGGAAAAGGCTAATATGATCTTGAGTGATGTCTGATAGTGATGATAACTATGCTGGTGACTGGTGTAAAAAGACGGCTTCCTGTGAATGCTTAGCGTACGTGACGTTTGTTTTATTTCCCTTTCCCTCTAGTCTTCTTTCCCCCTTACTCTTCTTTCCCCTCTCAAGAATGATTAAAAAAAAAGAGAAATTACGTACACCTCACAACAAAACGAACCATGTGCTATAGCAACTTTCGTAAAGTTAAATCTAAATGTTCAATATCAGCAAAGAATAAGGCGAAAACACGAATGACAATAAATAAAAGCGAAGAGATTGTGTATGCAGTCTCTTCGGCTCGAAGAAACTTGACACCCCACCCCTCTCCCTTGTGGAAATTTCCACAAAAGCAGGTGCCACACCCAGGTGCGTGCCAGACGAAAGAATGCGCGCATTGGAATAAACAGCGTGTAAGTATCCTGGAAATATCGATCGAAGAACCAGCTCATTAGTTGAATTAAAGGAATAATTCCAAAGATATCATGATTCTATGTCTATAGCCTTTCTTTTGGCGCATAGTAGGGAACATCGAAGAGTCGATTATAGTGTACTTGATCGAATATCTAATGTTCCCTGAACAATAACAAAAGGATTGATTATTAGTCAATTAAAAATGCAATCACAGAAATACATGAAAGGTCTCGTATGCCCAGACAAATTCACTACGAGAAGGTCCAATGAGATGCAGTCATCACCTGGTTAGACAGCAAAATACAACGTGTAAGGACAATTAATTTCAGTTCACGCGCATCAAAACTGCTTATTACTTTTCAAAGTTTTGGCTATCAACATTCGTTCGTGGGTGTATTTTGTTTGTTTGTTTGTTTTGTGTGTTTTTCCCTCGTGAAAGACGTAATGATTTCTTCATATCGAACGTAAATTGCATGTTTACCGTAAACAAGCCATTCAGCTCAGCTCAGCTATGGCGCATTCGATCCATCGAACTTGCAGTAACCTCTTATAGGCAGGAGCACATGGCGCATTCATTTAAACTTGAAAATGAAGCCACGTGTTTGCACCACATCGGCGCTTCCACACACAGCGCGGCATTTTGCGATCATCGTTATAGCAGACTTTCCGATTCCAGTCAGGGGAAAAGGAATTGGAATACTTCGAAGAATACTGATGTTTAAAATCCAATAAAATGAAAAAAGCCTGAAAACAACGCATGATTATATTTTGATAGTACATAATTGGAAACACAGAACAGAGTTTTGCATCCGCTCACACAGAAGCTCTCTTGAGAAGATCAAGCATTCCCCGTCACCTGCTAGAAAATGGAAGCTTCCATAATCAGCCCAGAAAGATTTTGGAGGTACAAACTTGCACTTGTACACATTGCGAGAAAGCAATCAATCAACGCTGAACATTGCGTAGTTTAGAATCTTTATCGTGCTGGTGACCAGCTGGATGCTTCGGCATGTGTCATAACGTTATGTTTAGAGCCTGTAGGCCTCATAGCAAAAAGAGGGAGATTGAAAAAAAATACGAATTCTGGTGGAAAACACGAATTTTGGAGCTGCTGAGTACTAATTTGTGCTTCGAAAGGTTGGCAGCTCTGTCGTATACGGAGCAGAATTTAACAGTTAGTCATTTCCAAATATAAAAGCAAACATCCGACATCTATTTTATCATCGTACGGAGCCGAATGTCACTGTTGTCCACTTGCGAAAGTGAAATGAGTCATCTGACAATTATTTCATCATATCGTATGGGGCCGAATTTTGAACGTCAAGGCAGACATCAGACAGTTTTTTTTTTGTGTGTGTGTGTGTTTTGTTTTGTTTTTGTTTTGTTTTTTACCATCAAACGCAGCCGAATGTTACTATTCATTTCGAAATGTAATACACATGTAGCAAATATCCGACATTTATTTTAGCATAGTACGGAGCAGAATGTAACTGCTATTCACTTCCAAACGTAAAAGCAATCATGTGACATTAATCATTTTGGCATCTTCCGGAGCCGAATGTTATTGCTATTTATTTGCGAAAGTACATAGCAATATAAATTATAAGCAAGCATCCGACATTTATTTAAACATCGTACGGAGTTGAATATTATTATCATTCATTTCCGAAAGTCGAAGGGAGCTGATTGTTATCGTTATATTTCGAACGTAAAACCGAATATCAGACATTTATTTTATCATCGTATATACGGAGTTATTTTGGTTATTCATTTCCGAACGTCACAACAAACATGCGTTATTTATTTTAGCATCTTCCGGAGCTGAATGTTATTGCTATTTACTCTTGAACATAAAAGCAAACATCAGACATTTATGTTATCATATACACGGAGTTGAATATTATTGTGTTCATTTCCGAACCATCGAACGCAGCTGAATGTATACTGTTATTCATTTCGAAATTTAAAAGCGAACATCCGCCAGTTATTTTAGCATCGTATGGAGCAGAACATTACTGCTATTCACTTCCGAACGCAAAATCGTATACTCAGTATACGGAGTTGAATATTTTTGTTATTAATTTCCGAACGTCACAGCAAACATTCGACATTTATTTTAGCATCTTCCGGAGCTGAATGTTATTGCCATTTACTCTTGAACATAAAGGCAAACATCAGACATTTATGTTATCATCGTATACACGGAGTTGAATATTATTGTGTTCATTTCCGAACCATCGAACGCAGGTGAATGTTACTGTTATTCATTTCGAAATTTAAAAGCGAACATCCGACAGTTATTTTAGCATCGTATGGAGCAGAATATTACTGCTATTCACTTCCGAACGTAAAAGCAATCATCTGACATCTATTTTGTCATCTT
>NC_092706.1:20548273-20550773 GCF_964275005.1 Diadema setosum
CCGTCCATCGAGCAAGTGACGGCAGGAAGACGCACGGAGTCGGTGAGTTGTACGCACGTTACGTTGCCCGTACTTAGGGTGAATCCGTAGCCCGAACGCAGCGAAAGTTCCTCGTGACATAAAAGTGCTACGGCGTGTCTGCGTGCTTCAAAATCCGCACTGAGGCGGTACTTATTACGTACGGATCCCCAAGTTTTTGTCCACGTTTTTGCAAGTAGACAGCACGCACTTGCAAGTACGGCGAGTTGTGACCACGGCTTAACTTTAACTTTGACTTACTCAGATAAATGGAAAGTTGCTTCAGATTATTACATGAAACATATGGTAAAAACTTCATATATTTTACTTTTGCTGTGGTTGTTTTACAGCAAAGGAAGCCGTATCTATTAAAGTGGACTTGAATAGACTCTGAACTCCAAAGCCCCGTTCTCCCCCCCCCCCCCAAAAAAAAAGTAGCATATTTACATGTTTTTTGGCGATTCAATTTCATGTGAGTTACGAACATCCAATTCTACTGTAATCTTCTCTTTCAGAATTGGAACATAACTAGACATGACATATTTCACTGATACATGTGATGGAAATTATACTTACTCTCCAAATACAGAAACTTTCATTTTCTCTCTCGAGAGCTGTTTATCAATGGAGGTAAGCATGCAGTCAATTTGCTTGATATTGACCGCAACATGTTCAGGCAGTTCTGTTGGCGACGAATAACACAAGCGATGAAAGATATAAAACGTATGGCTATAGGGAAATACAACGCACAGAGTATTCACTATCAACCTTTCTACAGAAACAGCACTTTGACTAAACTGAATCGCATGAAATCACCATACCAGTACTCCTGTCACTTTATAATCACAGAAGGTGAAAGATGAAAACATCATAGCACAAAAGAGAATGCTACATAGAAGTCCAAAATATACTAGTAGTGTACTGTATGCATTCACCAATGAGGCTATCCATTCGGCTACTTACTTAGCTCATGGTTTCTTTTCCGCCTCTGCGGGCTTAATTGCCACTTTGTTCGTAATTTGATGCCACACTGCGAGCAACTAAAGCTGTGTGACAGGCCTTTTATCAGTTGGGGTATGTATCCTATTGACTTTACATGACTTTACTGTTAACGAATATTTTGCACTATCAAATTGCTTGTTTTTTTATGAACACAAGTTTAGAGGATATGAAAAACTCATGCCAGTACAGATGAAATAATATCATGTTTGTTGAAAGACGATACGAGAAACACAAACAACCTGGGTAAGGATGTGAAACAAATCTTGTTATCACTCTATACAAATACTGAAGTAAGAAGCCTCAGGAACCCATGCGTGAGAAAATAACGACAACATTTTTTTATTTATTTTTCGTTGTCTTTTTAAGTGGATGAGATAAAATCAGTCATTTGAAACTACCATTCTCACCTAACACACTGATCAATTGCAGCAAGTGTTCTACCTTCTTCACCTGCTCACCGATACTTCGGCACTTCGTTCGCAGTTCCGCCTTGGAGTTTTCAAACTGGAGGTGGTTGTTGTCTGCTTTCGTTTTCACCATAATGCTGCATAGATGGATATGCAAATTTGGCCCATAATCTGAGCGATACTCATTGCTGCATGATAATGACACTACGAGCAAAAATCAAACAGCTTTATTTTCACTCGTGGACTAAAAGCTTTATGTTGGTGGTTGATTCGGTCATGTATTTGAATATAACCTTGAATTATTTTATACCTGCTCATGCATCGTTCCATCTACTTATGCAATTAATTTCATTATTTCGAATTGTACATATAACTCGATGATTCTGATAATATTGTTTTGTCTAGTGATATGCATATATTCAAATTAAAATAATTATACGTTAGTCAAATTCAAATTTAATTACAGAAAGCCTTTATATACATGTATCTCCATTTATTCATTCTTTTTTTTATAGGAACGTGTGGAGACGCGTTAGATTATTTCATGCACAATTTTATTATGTATTATAATATAATATATAACAAAATTGTGCATGAAATAATCTAACGCGTCTCCACAAGTTCCTATAAAAAAAGAATGAATAAATGGAGATACATAATTATGCTTAAGAGTTATATATGCTTAAGAGTTATATATGCTTTCATTTGTATATCTATATTTTATTAGATGAAGATGCTTCCATGACGATGCCTAATGAAATGAATGCATAACAAAACTCTTGATTCTCATGAATAAATCGATAATTCCATAAAGCATAGTAGTCTCGAGAGTCGGGTATATAGGTCCGAAAGTAACTCGATCGGTTTTGAAATGTAATTAGGCATAAATGATTCATTCCGATACATAGGAAACGTACACTGAAGAATGCAGATTACTGTTGTCTATATCTCATCATGAGCGTATAGGCTTATATATAAGACAAACTTAATCTTGTCCCTACATTCAAGCAGGAACCGGTTCTGGGAGCCTGCAGCTCCACCCCCCCCCCCCCCCCGCACACACACACACGCAT
>NC_092706.1:20915773-20930773 GCF_964275005.1 Diadema setosum
CAATATATTTCTAAGATGTGAGTCAGGGATAGAAACAAACAGTGTAAATATTTGAATCAGTACAATGAATGTTAAGTGTTGTTAAATATACAAAATGTGAACGATAGTTGTAATAAAAATATTTCCAGACTACTGAGCATATCAAACTGTCTACAATTATGGTTTACTGAGAAAAAAAATAGTGATGTCTCCTTATGTTTTAGGCTTTAATGCGAAATTTCATACGCTAGGATTTTTTTGTGATACGCCTGACCTACATGTAATCGTCAAATGCGATATGTCGAACATTTTTGTTGTTGTTGTTGTTAATTGCTGCTCCCTATGGTAAACTGTACCTTTAAGCATTCTAAGATCAACTGAAAAATAGAGACGTACACGCTCCTTCCAACATAACCTCAATTTCGGCACGTTCCTTTGCATTCCTAGATCCATTTTGCAACATAAGTCACGTTTGTTATTTTACTAAATTTTAATAAGATAAAAATAACCTCAAGAACATGACTTGCTTAACTTGGCCTTCAATGATTGATTGCCATTATTTCATTTTATGTACCGCATTGTTTCACTCCGTCCTTTTCTTTTGTGCATGACGTAGTTTATATTTTGCACAAGTTGCGCCTGGGGCATTTAATTATTAGATGAGCTTGGCGCCTTATGAATTCCTTTCTTTATTAATTGTTATCGCGAATAAGAACAATAAGAACAGACAAATAAAAAAGAAATAGGGAAACAATTTACATTTCTCTGGGTGAGGACCTTACTAAAGGGTGTTGAAGGATACATTATTATCACGAATTTAGATTCCGATATCTCCGACTCTTAAGCCTTCAGAGACAAGTGTCACATTTTAGCACTCCTTAGAAGGAGGTTAAACAAAGTGTATGGTCTTTCTTGTCGGGGTGTGGGGGGGGGGGTACTTTGACTTTGAGGATGTGCCCATACATAGGGATTTTCTGAATTATGCGTTTTACTGGTTGCTTCGGTCAATGTGTGGTTTACGGAGTCCTTGGCAGTGGGTAGACGTTTGTCAATAACCACCTCTACCCTCGGAAGACGTCTCAGTGACATTTTGGAGGGGTGAGATGGGGTATACGCTTATTCGTTATTGACTCCACTGTTGAGAATAATTCTTGCTACACCTTAGTGATATAAATTTCTTCCACTAAATTGCCACAGAGCTTTTAAAATAATCATTCCCAAATCATTTCCTCGACTGTCTTCTGGTGTCATAATCTGAAATTAATTTCTAAGTCATTCTTATTATAATTAGCGTTGTCATGATAATCTACACTTTCAGTTTCATGAATTTATTACGACGTTGTTATTCTAAAGAATGATTATTAAAATTGCATTATTATGTACTGCATCTGCAAACAGTCTTACATGATGTGGAGATGGTGAAAATGTTGACTCTGGCGATTCTAACCAAATATGCAGTACTCACGGTTACATATTCCAAAGATACGTAACAGCAACACGCTTTCTGCGTTCACATTGCCAGGTTACGACCACCCTTCTGGGCAGACTGTCAGTCATCGCTGATTCGGACACGCCCCTAGAAACACATCACATGATGACGCGATGTTCCGCCGACGCCATTCTCCAGACGGCGTTTTCATACGAGAGCCGCTGCCAGGAGCGAGAGTCGCCGATCCTGGCAGCGACAAGAACGCTAACGGACATCGGGACTAGCAGGTACTTAAGAGAGGGAAAATTTATCCCCCACACCATTTATCTCAATAATTGTCGTCATCATGAGGTCCTCAATTCAATTTCTGCTCAATCTTCCGCCTTTCCTTTCCGTCTTCTTATCTTTAGATGCTGCTATTTCACTTATCACCCCTTCCTCTCTCCTTATCCCTGTCTTTATCCCATCAATAGCTGGTTTTTTTTTTTCGGTATGTATTTATGTCCCCCCCCCCCCCTCTTTCTCTCTCTCTCCTTCTATCTTCATATATTTCTCTTAATTGTTTTCTTGTATACTTTCAAGTTGGGGGTTGCGATAAAAAATATTTTATTTCAGGTCACAATATTTTCCTTGAGTACAATGTTGTACTGATTTTGTGCGATCATGTGCACTCTTACGTATACTTGCAGTTGCATTCTAGTTAGAAATGAAATTTATGAAATGAAAAATGAAAAGAAAAAAAAATCATGGTTAACATTTCTAGATCTTCAACATAATCATCACTGTGCAGCTACTTGAATCATAGTATTCTTTTCTCAAGTTTAAAGTTTGAAGAGCATGTTCAATATCAAACGGAAGAATATAAATCTGAAATCAATTATTTAAAGTCAACATGACATTCAGTTTGATAAATGCCTAGAGCAGTTTGCTTCCTGATATTTCATTTTTGGTTTCCATTTCTATGCCATTATCCCCAAACCTTCCTTAATATTCTTTGTTTCTTTTCACCTTTGTCCATTCTTCCATGATTCAGGTTTTTCATCCATCTTATTCACTGCATGAAGCTCTAATAGAGTTCTCCATAATTCCATGCCTCACATTGCATATATGCCTCACACACACACACACACACACACGCGTGCGCACACACACACACACACACACACACTCACACACACACACACACACACACACACACACACATATATATATTATATATATATATATATATATATATATAGTCTACGTGACCCCCTCGCAAACCCTTACAAACTTAGAGAAATACAAGAAAAGAAGAAACACAAAAGAATTCTGATTTCGCTGCCAAATGGAGTGTAATATTTGAAGTCACTTGAATTCCCGCACATTTTCGACTGACTGTGCCGAGGTCACAACTCCAAACGTAAAATCAGCTCTAATGCGTCGCCTGTCATGCATTTACATGGCGAGAAAATGCGATTACAGATCATATTATTATCATATTATATCACGCAAACAGCTCTGAAGAATAGAGAGACATGTATAATGTAATATCTAAATCCGATAATGGTAAGAGAACCCGTACCCCTTTCTTTTTTTCTTTTTTTTTTTCTTTTTTTTTTTTTTAGTCTACGTTATCAAAGAAGCGAAATTGACGTACAGTAAAATGCGTATCTCTGAAAAGTTGATGATATGAATATTGGACACTGTAGCACTTTGCTCCGCAACCCAAGTAATCGTGATAATAGAAATGAAAGGCCATGAAGACAAGGAGGAGAGACGGAAATATGGGAGAGACTTTTTGAGGAGGTAATGGACGCTGGTGGTACGGAAACCATGCAGGGAAATAGAGACAATTTAAGAACGATAGTGTGCGAGCGAGGTGAAACATACCAATATCATGGCCTTAGCCACTTAAGGTCCAGTGCTCGAGCTTGAAGGAAGAGTGGGTAAGAGAAGGAGAGAGAGAGAGACTAGTGGGGGGAGAGATGGAGAAGGAAATAGGTCAAACAGTTTTTCGCCAAATTGGAATAGGCTTATCAATCTTCATGAAAATAGCAGAAAACGGCCTTTCGAGCGTCATGCCACACTTAGAGGCAATGATACCAGATTGGAATAAGATTCCTCGCTGTTTATTATAACGAATATATTGAGTAAGAAAAAAGAAGGCAGTGAAAAAAAAAAAACACTTTCCATTTTGAGAACCAGTAAACATAAACAGTAGTCCTGTATTATTGACAGTGTTCTCATAAGACGTCTTAAAGGTGCAAACTAAAACGTAAGAAATGATTGCATCAATCGAAATTTAAAATGAGCTGAAATTATAAAACAGAAAGATATATCTAATGTGTACAGCACGCGAATTCAAACCGGAAACCACGGGTAAGAATACAAAAAATATGACATGGATTTTCCAGAATTTCTGCTTCTTTGAATCCATTATGCTGTAAGTATAACTTAATCCAAAAAGGATTCGCAAGACCAGCGCGGATGTTTTCTCACGCCTTCACATGCGATGTTGCCTTGTATCCTATCAAAATGTCTAAGAGATGGAGCAACGGTTTGAACAAACAGATCAAAGAATTACAATGTGCAATTGGATAGGCGGAAAAGATAAATTGTCGAATCATACTTCTCCTCTTTTTATCCCATTACCAGGGACCACCTGACGGGTAATGCCCAATGACTATGGAGATTTCCGAATGTGGTATAAAATAGATTAACGAAGGATGAAAATGAGCCAAGCACGTAATATGATGTGCTTAATATAACTCTGTAATCCGTACTCACTCTGCAGCAATGGTATTTTCTTTCATGCAACTGCAGGTGTAATTCCTTTGGTAACATGTGAATATCTTGTGAAATTCTTCTAGTAGGATATTTCTGAAATATTGCCCATGATTCTCTTTATTTGCGGCATAAATGAGAGCAATCGTACATGTACGTAAACATAAATATGAGCTTGCTTCTTCTTTAGTGTATTCGAATTTTCTTTACGCCGTACACTAATCATCCAGTATAAGTACATTCATTCATTTTCTTTTTCTTTTTTTTTTTCTTTTTTTTTGGTGTCTGGTTGTCTCCACTCTGTAACAGGATGCTGAACCCAATCATGGCCTGCTATAGTATCTTCCGGCTCTCTCCAGTCTATGGTATCTGGAAAGATGCTGTACAGAAAGTGAACGGTCTGGGAGAGAGGCTAATCCGAGAAAGAAGAGCAAAACTGATGGAGTCGGAGGAAAAAACGGTATAGAATATCCTTTTGTCTCTATCCAGTCGTTTCTGTCTCGTGGCGTAACACCATTTTATGAACTGCACACATTGTATAAACAATGAACGACAAATTAATTCAGTTCACTACTACTACTAGTACTACTACTACTACTGCTGCTACTACTACTACTACTACTACTACTACTACTACCATATCAATGATGGTGATAATAATAATAATAATATTACTGATAATAATGACAATAATCATGATGATGACGATGATAATAATGATGATGATAATAATAATAATAATAATGATAATACTAATACTAATAATAATAATAATAATAATAATAATAATAATAATAATAATAATAATAACAACGAAGATACCACTCAGATCTTTCTTAACCTGCTCCCCCTCCCCCTTTCCCACTTTCTTTCATCTTTCCATACCTGAAAACTTAAAAGAGAAAGAAAAAAAAAGCCCGGATGTTCATGAATACACCATAAATGCATTTCGGACTATACCAAAATAAGTACGCACACATGGTTACGAACATACACTGAACAATACAAGACAAAGATTTAATTTCATATATTTTTATTGTTGGTGAAAGTGAGCATTGACAAGGGATATTAGTTTCAGAGGTTGTCCATCAAATATTTGTGGAAGTTGCGAGAACAATCTTTTTTCTTAGGTTATGATAAGTATTATTTTTTTATTTTTTTAATGATAAGTATTATTTTTTTTTAATCTGTTCTTCAGCGTAGATCACACTGACTTATTGCATAACCTCCTTTGATACTGCATAGGATGTTTAATATAGTGCTAGATATGCATAGACAAATGGTTCTGTGCTTACATGGGTGTATTAAAATGTCAGGAGGAATAGGAAACTAGTGCGTCTGTATCACCCTTGTTTTGTAAATTGATAGGGACCATCTCTTGCTCATGGATGATATTCTCGTCTCCTCAATCCTACCATTCCCTCTTCATCCCCAGGGTGTGGCCACCGACACGAGGGAGATGGATTTCCTGGACTCATTGCTGCTGGCTAGAGATGCCTTCGGCGACGGCTTGTCAGACGCGGAGATTCGAGATGAGGTAGATAGATAGTGATGCTTCTCTCTCCTCCCATTCCTCTTCCTTCTTCTTCTTCTTCCTCTTCTTCCTCCTCCTCTTCGTCTTCTTCTTATTCCTCCTCCTCTTCTTTTTCTTTTCTTCCTCCTCCTCCTCTTTGCTTCTTCTTCTTCTTCCTCCTCCTCTTCTTTCTCTTTTTCTTCTTCTTGTTCTTCCTCCTCTTTTTATTCTTCTTCTTCCTCTTCTTCTTCTTCTTCATCGTCGTCCTCCAACTCTTCTTATTTTCTTCTCTTTCCGCCTCCTCCTTTCTTCTTCTCATTTCTCCTCCTCCTCCTCCTATTCTTCTTCTTCTCCTTAGTTCTCCTACTCCTCTCCTTTAATCTTCGTCGTCCTTCTCCTCTTCTTCTTATTCCTCGTCCTCCTCAGCCTCTTCTTCTTCTTCCTCCTCCTCCTCCTCTTCTTCTTTTTCCTCCTCCTCTTTTTCTTCTTCTTCCTCCTCCTCCTCTTTTCTTCTTCTCCTTCCTCCTCCTCCTCCTCCTATTCTTCCTCTTCTCCATCCTTCTCACCTCCTCTTTTTCTTTATTCTTCGTCGTCCTTCTTCTCTTCTTCTTTTTTCTTCTTCTTGCTCCTCCTCTTTTCTTCTTCTCCTTCCTTCTCCTCCTCCTCATCTTCTTCTTCTTCTTCCTTCTCGTCCTCTTCTTCCCCATTTCCTTTTTTCATCCCCACAAATTTCTCCATACTGCGATGCCAAAAGGCCCTTAACACATAGACTTTGTACAGTGTTAAGGGCCTTTTGGCATAAGGCCGACGTAGTGCCCTTTATCTATTTCCTCCCTCCCAAAGTCATTCTTAAACTCCTTTCTCTCCTTTTCCTGTTCCTTCTATTCCTCTCTTGCCTTCTTTCCCTTCTTCTCCACCTTTCTTTCTTCCATCTTGTTTTTCTCCTTCCCTGTTCTTTTTTACTTTCCTTTCTTCCCCCATCTCCCATTCTCCACATCTTCCTCGTCTGCCTCCACCTCTCCCTAATAGTCGTCTTTCCCCTTCTTCTCTCTTTCCTTTTTTTCTGTCAAACAATGGGAGGCCACGGTCGATCACGAATGTATCAAACATTTTTCTTGGATTAAGAAAAAAAAACACACAAAATATGCCATGCACAAAAGTGAACACGTTTGGCCATACACAATTTCACGTAGTACGGTAAGTACCCCCACGTAAACATTCACTCAAGCGATGCAAAAAATGTTCATTGAATTACATTTTGTGGGAATTGAATCCGGGAAAGAAACAATGTGACATTTGCGTTGGCTGCTATGATACACTCGGCTTACCTCGACGACGCGTGATGGGCACTCGCATGTAAAAGTGAGTAACGGTTACTTCTTCTTTTTTTTACCCCCTTTTTTGTTAATGCCTAGTTACATTATCCCCTTCAAAATCACACAAAAACATTTCCCTTCCGGGGTTGCCATTTTCATTCCTGATGATAAACACTTTATGCTCTTCGTTCCCGCGAGCAGACACAGTCAAGTAAGCTCTTCGTATACAGTGATTTGTTATAGGCTGCCAATTCATGTTCCACATGGGATTCGTGAACGATTGATGATATCTCTCCCATTTTAAAGCACCTCTAGAGGGACATACCCTCTGCTTCATCAATGTCTGTATCTGACAGAGTGAGATTTCACGGAAGAGACATGACAACGAAACGAACATGCAGGTACATATCCCCCATAGCTGTATCGCATTAACAGAAATGGTGGCGCATTGCGTCTCAAAATCTGAGACAATTTGGGCGTACCTGTCGATCGATTTCATATCGAGAAGGCTCAACATGATTGAAAGAGGGACTTTATAGTCGACACAACCCCGCCCATATTATGGTCACAGCAAATAGGCAAGCAACATCGTCAACACCAGCGGTCGGGGCGCGGTGGTGTTTATGTGAGTGTATGAAGTGTGTATGGAATGTCGTATAGTACTGCGCGTCTTCACACAGTTTCTGCTTCGAGACTGATATTAATTAAATGGATTCGCAGTCGAAAGAGAAGTATGGCCAGCCTTTCGGATATTTTCACTGTGAGTTCGTTTATAGCCCACAGAGAGAGATACGACATGGTTGTGCAGACGATTGCTTCGGGTTAATTTACAGGTAAAATTAGGTAAATCACTCTTCAGCCCAGACGTAGTTTTAAAAGGCAACATCATACCATAACCTTTTCAAGGTTAACCTTTTAAAGAAATCAATTCAAGTCCTGAAATGAACGGATGATGACTCCAGCCTGTATGCTTGCTCTCTCCTCTGAGTTGTAGGGCACTGACCCAATGTTTAGATGTGCTCTCTATAACAATAATGTATTGTGTAGATGGGTGACAATATACTTTATCCGTGCCAAAGAAAGATATATGGACAAGACCAGGGATATATCAAACTTCGTATTTCTCCATTGTAATTATTGTGTGCCATGTTATAGTGTTCAGTTGAAGAACTTTTCAATGACTTACATGCTTCGTATACAAAATGCTTCATTTCAAACATAGCAATACCCGCACGTGCAGCCGCTACGTGTATTAATTCATGGAGTCGAATACGTACCAGTAACTTCCCGTGTGTTATCACAGTAATGAAAGTGCATTATATTTCTTCTTCCTATTTTCTCAGTAGAAGAAAACGCTCCTTTATGCAACCTTGATGCAAAGTGGTTAGTCATGATATATCCTCAATCTTCCCCAGACCCCGACCCCACCCCGTTTCTCCCACCCCCTTCCACGTAATTCCACCTTACCCTCGCTGCTCGGCTTTTGCGTTCGTTCCCTTGACACACCGCTCAACCCGGTCATTGCCATTTACGATGCGTTCATTCTCTACGTCAATGCCATATTTGATGGGCTGGCGCTGAGTGGGTTAATCTGTCGGATCGTATTCCCCCCTTTTCCCCATTAACCGCGCAGGTCAATACGTTCATCTTCGCCGGTCTGGATACCACATCCAGCGCTGTCACGTGGTTGCTGCTGGACATGGCCAAGTACCCCGAGCACCAGGCGAGGGTTCAAGCTGAGGTTGATGACGTCATGGCAGGAAAGGAGTCAGAGTACATAAGTGGGTGAGCGTTCGACATATCGGAAACGTTATTTCTGCAGTCTGATGCTTTTTCGATATTTCTGCCTTTGATGTGAGGCCTCCAACCCATTTACGAATATAGCATATTTTTTAAATGCAAGACAGAGGTAGGTACAGTGTTATTCTATGCAACCTCGATAAAACTTGAAAATGCATTTTCATCTACTTCTGGTGGCTCCAATTTACTTGCCAGCTGACTAAAGAGAGAGAGGTAGACAGACAGACAGACAGACAGAAAGTGACGGGGAGATATAATATACAGGGGAGAGAGAAACACGTGCACAGACACGCAATTAAATGAACATTATACATATTATCATTACATGACGTATGTTTCTCCTTTGTCTGCGTATGTGCACATAATATGACGCAGTTAATTTTATGTCTAACAATTTTGCTTTTCGTCGAGCGGAAGAAAACAACTAAAAAAGCAAAAAAAAAACATAAAGAACATAAAGAAACGATCTCTTTAGGAATATTGGACTAACAAGTAAGGCAGCGAACGATTCAGTAGCATCGCTTTTCCAAGATTTCTGACAAAACTGTTTTGACTGTCATGGTTTTGTGCTTTCATGTTTATTTTTTTTTTCTGAAATACCTTATGCTCTCTAATCATATCAATTCACAGTTCAGGACTTGATTTGCGATGATTCAGTTACATGAACGAATTACTACCGAATATTTCAAAGGATAACTAAGTTCTGGCGTCCCTATAATAATTTGCAGGAGTTACGTTTTCTCTTTGTCAGTTTGATGTATGGAATTTTATGTAATGCATAAACGTTTCTGTCTTGTTATTGATTTGTTTAATCAAAATAAGGGTGTGTTACCTGAATCGTAAGAGGAAAACAATGCGTGCCAAAATTTCAACTCAGAATGTCTGTCATGTCCAAATCTAAGCCGATAATGGCAACTGCTGTTGATCATAGCTGATATGAGCTTTTTCCTGCATTTTTTTTTATGTATCCTATAGTCATGCCATTGAGTTCATTGTAACTGATGCTATACTGTCCAGGCCTATAGTAGTGATGTTGTTTCAAAGCGTTAAAAAATTCATGTCCAAAACCGCCGCACTCACAGGTTCAGGAACCGATGAATTTCCCAAGAGTTTTAGATGGCCACTTATAAAACTCACCTGTGACATCTATCACTTCCATTGTCAATAAATCATGCTGAAATTTTTGAAGTTTGGGCCTCATGCTTTATATTTTTCTCTTTTTTCGCCTTTCAGGGAAGACCTGCAGAAGTTCAAGTTTCTTCAAATGTGCATGCGAGAGTCGCTTCGTCTGCATGCCGTATTCATGCCCGCCCGAACGCTGCTGGAGCCGCTCACCGTGGACGGCCTGACCATCCCACCGCGGACCAGCGTCATGCTCAATTTTTACCAGCTCCATCACAACCCGGACGTGTGGGGCGATGATCACATGGTATTCCGGCCGGAGCGCTTTGCGCGCGAACGCGTGGAAGCGCGCGATCCCTTCGCGTTCGTGCCTTTCTCGGCCGGGCCGCACAACTGCATCGGGCAGCAGTTCGCCATGCAGGAGATCCAGATTGTCGTCGCCAGAGTGCTCAGGCATTTCAGCGTTGGCCTCTTACGCGAGTCGCGACCCGTCTTCAGCGTCGTGGGCAAACCGAAGGATGACGTCATTCTATCGATTAAGCGCAGGGAAAGTGCACCTGCTGGCAACTTGTAGGTTGGTGGGGTCCGCTCTGTGTAAGCTATATGCAAACAAACATGACCACAAATGTCTGTGGTGCTCTCAGAAGATCATACATTCATCATAACCTTGTATATACACATTATGCTATACATTATTATTTATGTAAGTATAGCATTATGTCATGTTACGTTACATAATACTGTATAAGAATTAAAGTCTATCTGGTATATGTGATGACCTTATAGGTGTATAGAATACATTACTTGATATCATATGTTTGTCAGATATTACTAAGCATGTACTCTTGTAGAGAAGACAAGTCACTATTTTAGAAATAAGATAGAGCGGTTAAATGGTTCATGTGATAAGAGGAAAATGATGTATTTCAGCTAGTTATTCGGATGAATTCATTTATTCTGATGTGATCGTAATCAATGGTACAATGTTGAAAAAAAAAACCTGACAAAATATACGTCTCTCTCTTTTCTGATAAAACACTCTTTAATGTTTCTTATTTTGTTGATTGTTGAAACTGGTAGAACAACAAACAGGAAAAGGGTTCAACACGTTTCTGTTCAATGAGACAAAAATCATGTAGTTTGATTTGATTCCTTAAAAATGACAATAAAACAGGACGGGTAGTTATAAGCAAAATCGCAAGAAATCTGAATTATAGTATCGTTAGAATAATTTGATCGAGATGTTATGAAAGTTATAATTTCGATGGAAGGACTTGCTGCTCCGCTATGAAATCATTAAGAGCAGTGAATTGCGTTTCGTCTAGGTTTTTTTTTTTTTTTCCTGTCAGCAAAGGAAATGCAATACAAATGGTAGTGTTTTAATTTCTCTACGTTCGCGTGGAATGCGAAATATTATACAAGACGATAAATTTCCTCGATTGGTTTGTTACTACAGTTTCGATTATTCAATTCTCCTGGTGACAGGTTTATCAGGCCACAGACCATTACCAAAAATATACACTGCAACTATTCCGATTTAATCTACTTCAAGTCTTTTCGCAAAGAGAATGCGATATTTACAAATTTGGATCGTCTTTTACGGAAGGTGCTGGATCGGAAGAAAATTTCTTGGTCTTCGATCTCCAAACGAGCAACGACACCGAACGAGCACGCCTTTAGAATTTGAATAAAAACACTGCATGCTACTGAAACTGCAAAGCAGTTCGCAACTAGTGCGGTTCAAGTCTGTGGTGGACTTATAGCTCTGATCCTTGTATAGACTTCCTTTCCGCATTGTGCGTTGCTTTACACCAAAGAGCGTCATTAGTTTCTGATTCAAGGAATGCTGGGTTACACTGTCAATCCGTTTGAAATAGCCATGCGGACAGCCATTATTGCGAAATCATGAATACGCCATGCCTTTTTCACGTTATTCTAAACCAAGTCAAGTATGATACAGCTCACACTCGACCATCAGTCTCACATGAACTTGTAACCTATTACCACTATCTGGAACAGGAAGAATATTGTGTAACATTGGATATGTTTTATTATATTCGCACTGAATCTTCCATACTTCGCATCCGAAAGTATGCTATGTCAGTTCGGGAAACTCCTCGTTAAATTTCACCTGAAAATTTACGATGTGCTGAGTGGTAAGCGGCTAAAGTTTTATTTTGTTTTTCCTTTAATAATGAATCACTGTCTTTTGGCATTGAGGGAGATAGCTTCCCTCATTGAATGTGTGTATTATATAGCCATCGAGTTGCGGTCGCATATAAAGTATCGTAATGAATCTACTTCCATCCATATGTGTAAATGATGACTGTTTTCCTGCCATTGTGTATGTAGCATAATATGATACTGTCACACTAAGGGAAAAAAATTAAACCCAGAAAAATCCAGCACTGTCTAAAAATGTTTTGAAGTAAAACAAATCAACGGAGGACGGTTGTGTTGCCTTACGTATTGAATCAATAACATTACAGAAGCAATAGCATGATGACTAATTGATGACGTCATAATCGTAGTAATGATGATGAAGATTATTATTATCATCATCTTAGGCAGTAAAGAAACGTAAGGAGGAGGGAGTGGATCACTTTGGAATAGGTTACGGTGGCTATGAAGATTACTATTGTGGCCGCGTTTAAAGGGATCGTATAGTTTTGGTTGAGACCCAATTTCAGGTTTCTAACTTTTTTGGTGAGATAATGAGAAACCTCTAATGAAATGTGAAAAAGCATGTAATTCCATGAGGAATTCAACATTTATTTGATGAAAATTGGTTTTGAAATTGCCGAGATATCAAAAACAGAGCGATTCAATAAGGTGTGGGACCCACATTTTATTACGATCGCTTTGTTTTACCTTGTTTTTTGATGTCTCAGTCATTCCAAACCCGATTTTCATCAAATAAACTTTGAATTCCTCTTAAAATGGTATGCTCTGTACTATTTCATAAGTGTTTTCTTGGTATCTCACAAAAAGTTGAAAGCCCAATTTTCATCTCCACCAATACTGTACTATCCCTTTAACATGGTGATGGTAAAAGATGCTTAGAAACTGATTATCACTTAGGGGGGAGTACGGATGCAGATCAACGAGATGTTAGTTAATTGGTAGTGATGATGGACATAGCAATGAAGACGATGAATAAAAGGTGGCTGTTTATGATGATTCAGGCCATAACAACCATGATGATTAGATTTATACTTTCTGTGTAAATTGCCGTAATATTATCCTCTGTATGTTTGATTTTTTTTATAGCTTCAAAGCTTTGTTTCTTTTTCTTTTTCTTCTCCTTCAAAAGTGTTCCTTCTTGTGACAGTTCGTTGTTTCACATTTATCGTAAGAAGGAGCAACTTTTATACCAATTAAACATGGTGTTTTTTGAAAATATCAAACAGAGTCAAAAGACTGATGTAAAGCGACTTATTCACTCTCTCTTGATTCCTGGCCAGCAATGAGAAATATTCTATTTGAAATTAGAATTAATGCATTTTAAATAAGTAATGACACAACAAAATTAATTCAACATATTCTATAGTGGGTCCCTGCTACCTTCACCTGGCATGTGTGTATGTGTGTGTATGTGTGTGTATGTGTGTGCGTGTGTGTGTGTGTCTGTGTGTGTGTTTTGCGTGGTTGTCTGTATGTCTGTATGTCTGTATGTATGTGTTTCTTGTACGCGTGTATTCCAATATCACGTTTAGACGAATGCAAATAGAATAATGTTACAGAAAGGGTAATCATTTGACTGCAACATCCGCCGTGGTACGTATTACATCTAACGAAGATGAGAATCGCCCGGTATCGAGTACTACGGTAGATTACAATTCGGAGGCTAAGGGTTGAACGTGATCTTAGAGACTCTATTTCGAGTACTGTAGACAGACACAGGATGTCTTTTGACAAATACGATTCCTTAATACGTGTTTTTGTCGGTATGATACTTCTATACCCATTAGCCCATTTCACCCCCCCCCCTTCTTTCTCTCAGGGCTTCTTGACAGTCGAGTTTTCTGGGTAAAGTGAGAGTCCTATACGGATATACCAAGACATTACAGCTATACTGGAACATCTTGGCCATTCGAAAGCAATTATCATTATTGGGCAATACGCTTTAATGTAATGGTTCGCTTTGTATGCCCGGCTTCTCCGCGATCTCGTTAAATCGTCACAAAGAGAAGAGGGTATCATCATTTCTCTTTATGTCATAAGTGAGACTGAAATGGATTTCGGGTTTTTTGATGGTCCAAAGTGGCGTATTGTGCACTGACGAAAAAGTGTGCGACATTCCGCACTTTTTTTGTCCCGGTTTCAAGCTATATCGTTCCGCTCACAACATAAACATTCTATACGTTTGTATGTGTGTCAGCTCAGTGACTGAAAAAACAATTGCTTTGGGGGTTTGTATGTCTACATCTCAAAAGTCTAAGTAAGGCGACGTGTGTTTGGACGAAGTCTGTGTTATCCCACCTTATTCTAGTTGCCCTTCCCCTTTTCTTTCTCATTGTCATGGTTTTCGGCAAATATGAGTGAGTAGGTGGTATGTCGGACCATGGAATTCGATGCGCCAAGGGAAAAACGCGAATCAACGCCGTAACCCAGAGTCACAGTTGTGCCTTAGGGAGGCTTTGCCACACTTTTCACCGCCATTGCGGCGGAAAAGTCATAGAGATTGTTATTTCAGGCGGACGAACCGACGAGTTGGAAGCCTCGAGTAATTTCCCACCTGTTCTGCCCATTCGATTTCGCGTCCCGCTAATCAGTCGCTAATCGTCACTTACAAACACATAATATCCGGAAAAGGAGGTATATGCCTTATCCGCATGTATGAATACACATGTTTTGCGTCGTGTAGTTTGAATGATTTCTTTGGGAGTTACGTGTGGGATGCAAGTTGAAACAATGTATGATACTCTTGAAGTTTGGTCCTTTCTTATCATTATCAAATATCTCCTATTATGATAGAGTAATTAGTTTTGATGGCATGATGGCATATGGATATCTGCTCACAAGCATTCTCTTATTATTTTTCTCTTGATACATGAATATGAATATATATATAT